>NW_025933217.1:66630-86247 GCF_000764305.2 Hyalella azteca
TCTACTGCGCTCCTGAGACGCGGTAGACACGACAGTATCCTGCACATCTACTGCGCTCCTGGGACGCGGTAGACACGACAGTATCCTGCGCATCTACTGCGCTCCTGAGACGCGGTAGACACGACAGTATCCTGCACATCTACTGCGCTCCTGGGACGCGGTAGACACGACAGTATCCTGCGCATCTACTGCGCTCCTGAGACGCGGTAGACACGACAGTATCCTGCACATCTACTGCGCTCCTGGGACGCGGTAGACACGACAGTATCCTGCACATCTACTGCGCTTCCTACACTCAGAAGAATGAGCGAGACTTTGTCAAACAAGCGATGTAATTTTTGCCCATGATTGGGTCATCCTCACCCAGTTCGGCCCTGCAATATGGTGTATTGGTGCTACTGGCCGAAAGTGTGACATTATTTGGACAATATGACCGGTGCATTTTTCTGAGCGTGACCGCCTTGCGTAGCTCGTTTGATTTGATCTATTTAGTTATTCACACAGGGGCACACGTTATAATGAAATCTATAAGAGATATATATTTGTTAATGCAAACTGAGGTGCATGAAAAATTTTTTCATGCGATTTTAGGCTGAGCGCAGTAAATCATAAAGAGATTTTACGATCTTTCATATTTTATACTGAATTTCAAGTTATAATACTCTATAGTTGTTGCCCATTATGGAAATTACTTTTGAAAGGTATTTCGGTGTGCGAATGTGGGAAGTTCTTGTTATCTATTTATTAGATATCTTCAAAAATATTATTTTCTATCGTTGCTGAATTAAATCAAGTTATGGAAGTGTGGGCACAATGCCCCAGGGCTCAATACATTGCGTCTCGGTATTCATGATATAAATTTCTTCCATTTGTAAGTACGAGCAACCCTTTCCTACAATTTATGCAATTAAAGTCTTCTCGCAAAAAATTATTCACTCACAGAGCATTATGTCTTATATCAAATAACTTATATTGAAGTGGATACCAATAATGGGTTCTAACTTTCAAAATAAAGGCCTCCTCGTGGAAATTTTAAATTTTTAATGGCTACAAGTAGGTGACAATAGGTGAGTTGTGTCAGTTGAATAGTTGACATTATATGCTTGATCGACCACTTAATTGGGTAGCAAATTTCAGCCATTTAATGATATTTTTAGCACATTTTCTCATATATGGAAAAAGGCGCTATTGTGCTCGTCATGTCCGTCCGTCTGTCTGTCTGTCCGTGCGTGACCACGTTTTCGTCGACGAGAAAATGCGCTCTCTGTCACTCACTGCATGCAGTGAGCACTGAGTCATATTTTTTGAAAACAAATGTGCGGCTCACTGGCTAGCGGAGACAACACGCGGAAGCAGCTGCTGTTTCTGTTCTTGCGCTGCCCCTTCTTTGCGCGAGACATAATTGAGTGAAGTGAAATGAGTAGCAGTGTGTTCATGCACCACCAAAACTGCTACTTGTCTGATCTATATGTCGGAGTTCACTTGATATTGTGACATTTCGAGACGTAATTGAGTGAAGTGAAATGAGCAGCAGTGTGTGCATACTCCACCTAAACTGCTACTTGTCTGATCTATATGCTGGAGTTCATTTGAAATTGTGACATTTCGAGACGTAATTGAGTGAAGTGAAATGAGTAGCAGTGTGTTCATGCACCACCTAAACTGCTACTTGTCTGATCTATATGCTGGAGGTCACTTGATATTGTGACATTTACAAGCGCAGGCAGTCACAAGGATTAGTGTGGCAAGTTCTCGTGCAGCGAGCAATGCGAGCGCATTCCAGCTCACGAATGTTGCTCACCTTCAGAAGTTCGTTGTGGTTCTCTCGACGCTGAAATGCTCACAACTTTCTTTTTATTTGCATTTTATTGCCATTTTCAGTTGAAAATTTTGGTTCTTTTATGGGATGTCGGACAGAATTAAGTATAGTTTTAACAGTCATAACGACAGATTAACTCAAATAATTATGGTATAAAATTCATGCAGATGTACTTACACGCGTATACATATTGTATAGAAATGATCCATTGCTAAATACAGTGTGAAATTTAATGCCATGTTGAGGCATCATCCGATAAATTAGTAATATTTTTCATTGGTTATTTCTACTAAAATATTCTCACTATTTTTTGAGTGTCGTAATTCAGGATCTTAATTACAGGAAATATCGTTGGAACAGCGTCGCGATTCGTCATGCCCAATCCATGACCATATTCACTCCAAATGCCACTCATTAAGTTAACTCGAAGGTCGACCTGAACTTTTGCTTCTTGCTGGATTTTTTTCCTGTCGCCGAAGCTTGAGTTTGACGTGACGACTTTGACCTTTGGAGCTCCACGCCATCGGCGACTCAGGGTCGTTAGTCCAATTGGCCGCTCGGTGGGCTAATGAGAAGTTTGGGCTACTGTACAGTTGGGGCTATATATACTGTACAGTTGGGGCTATATAAACTGCACAGTTGAGGCTTTATATACTGCACAGTTGAGGCTACTGAACAGATGAGGCTATATTTCACAATTGAGGTTAGTGAACAGTTGGCTATACTGATCAGTTGACGCTACTGCTCAGCTGATACTACTCAGCTGACGTTATACTGCTCGCTACTGTACTTACAGCACAGTTCATGCTATATACTATACGTTTGAGGCTATTATAAAGTTTAGGCTACATTGTAAAATTGAGGCTATTGTACAGTTTAGGCTATGCTACATAGTAGAGGAGAGGAGAAAACTGAATTTATGGTGCTAATGATGAATCAAATATTAGCACTACTGCGTACTAATAATGTCGTCATGGTCTGACCGGTGAAGGGTGAATCCAGGATTTTGCGCATATTGGTATTAACTGGAAATAATAGGAAATCAATGATACGTTTTAGTCAAATTGTGACTCAGAAGTCGATGGAAGAACGGAAGCTTACACTACCCATGCAACTATAACAAACAAAAGCCGCTCTTTTTCGTTCACCTGCAGTCAGTAGGCGTTAGTTTGCTGGGTTAATCAGCAGCTGTAGGGAAATTCCCTAATTATGCTGCGTTTTTTGTGTTATTTTTGCGCTGTAAAGAAAGTGGATTCGGAAGTCACAAATTTCAGTAATCGACGTTCCTCTCCACTGTTTGAAAAATCACCGTGAAACGGTCTTAACGGCATTTCAATGACCGGCCGGCGCGTGAGAAAAAACATCGTTTTTCTAATTTAACAGTTAGACCTAGAGAAAATGAAAAAAAAAAACGTCGAAACGGGTTATTTTCACGGGTTGGCCGGTCACTAGGACGCCGGTTAGACCGTTTTTCTCACGTTTTTTTTGAACAGTGTTGGAGTGGACTACAGTCCACTTCCGGAGGCAATTGTACCATTAATCTGAAATCTTTCCTGAATAATGGTTGAAAAGTTGATTGCCAATTCAAGTGTTTGAAAAATATGGACAAATACGGATGATATACTTGACACCTAGATGTAAAGAATATATATTTATTTTTGCAATTTCATAGCTGAAAAATTAATAATTTTGCAATTTTAAATACTTCATCAAACATTTAAAAGTAAAATTATTCTAAAGTGATAGCGTTCATATAGACTTCTAAATTTTGCGATTTTGTTATTTCTATAGACTCCTAAACTTTTTCGTTGCAAAACTCGAAACTTTTGAGCCCTAAATATTTTTCAATGTTGAAACACTTAAATGATGAAGTAATTCAACATTAAATTTCCAAGCCCTTTTACTTATGAACATCATACTAATGGGCATCATACATCATCATCATACTGATGGGCATATGAACATCATACTTATGAAGATCTAAATGAAGATCTAACTAAATATTCTTTTTTTAGCACCGCACCCTTAAGTCTTTTGAAACTTGTACCGTGTACAACTTTAATTACCCTTTCGTAACTTACAGGATTTCTTGGTCCCAAGCCACGGTACGAAAAGCATTGAGGACGGTAAATGTATCCGAGATCAAAGGCTTTTTGCACTTTGCAGCGTTAAAAAAGTGCACTTTGCAGCGCTAAAGACCCTTTAGCGCTTTGATACTCTAATTCATTGTTTCGTTCATTATCAATAACTTTCTATCCTCTGAGTTTTTTTCTGGCCTTTTTCCAAATTCCTGCAATCTTCTAACCCCTTAACCATATAAACTATCGCTCATTTAACACTTTAAACTTTTGTGCCCTTACCTTTATAAGCTATCACTCTTCTAACCCTTTAAACTTTGGTGCCTTTACCCTTATAAACTATCACTATTCTAACCCTTTAAACTTTTGCGACCTTAACCTTATAAGCAATCAACCTTTTAACCCATTAAACTTTCGTGCCTTTAACCCTTTAACTCTTCAACCCTTCGCTTTTTAACCTTTTAACCCTTATTCTAAAGCATTCAAGAGCAAGGATACTCTGATTTTTAAATAAATATCAAGACGGCGCTGGGAAGTTGCAGCGTTGCTTGCTTACTTCAAAAGATATCTGACGTTGCATCAATGTTGAATTCAACAATTTTTGTTGATTTAATGATAATTCTACGTTATTTCAACGTCACAGGCGTGATGCAGCGTCGTGACTAAATGTCGTGCATGCCATCATTTCTAGTAGCGTCGTGACGTAACGTCTTATAGCGTCGTGACGTAACGTCTTGTAGCGTCGTAACGTAACGTCTTGTAGCGTCGTGACGTAACGTCTTGTATCGTCGTAACGTAACTTCTTGTAGCGCCGTGACGGCTGCTGGTAGAAATAAAGCCTGTTGGGTTCATCAAAGTTTGTCAAGTCTATCAAAGTGTTAAATTTAATTCAAGTTTTGTCAGGTTCAATTAAGATTGCAGGGGTTCAAATATCATCACAGGTTCTCCGACTAATTAAAACGCGAAGCAATATCGTCATTTCATCAGTAAAAACGTTTCGGAGGCCAGCTCTATGGTAAAAAAATATTTTTCTTCGTTTTGAATATTGGTGAACTTGCGGCGATTACAGGAAAAGTATATTGAAAGATAATGACTAAAAATGATATACAAGAATATTATAACACACAAAAATGCCTGCGTGTCAGCATTGCCCTCAGTACAGCACGGGAGGCTGGCGGTTACTTGTGATCGCGTTTGGTTATGAACGTCGACGACGACGTAAAGGAACGCCGCTGCGTCGCGCGAAGCGTGCGTGATGTCACGTACAGGAGGGTGAAAGCTGCTGCAGTGTATGCAGACTTTGCAGTGCGTGCAGACCTTGCAGTGTATGCAGACTTTGCGGTGCGTGCAGACTTTGCAGTGCGTGCAGACTTTGCAGTGCGTGCAGACTTTGTAGTGCATGCAATGTGTGCAAATACCTGAGTATATATTGGCTTTTAATGTATACAGTGATAGGAATAAGCAGCGTATGGAGAATCTGTTGAATGCAGACTCTTGAGTGTATGCAGATTCTGCCTTATATAATTTGTATGCAGGCTCTGCGGTGCATAGGGACCACATGTACGTGGACCACGCTGCTCGAACGCGCTCTGCAGGATGAAATTTTCGATGTAACTTTGCTATTTCCACTTCAATGATTTCTATTCCAACGGAAGTTACTTGCAATGCAACCACTGCACTTGGCGGAATCCTGCAGAGCACTTACGAGGTCTGCAGGTCGCCAATGAGTATTAAAGAAGCGTGCAGCAGCCTGCAGGATCTTGCAGAGTCATGCAGAGTCCCACAACGTCATGTGCTCCGGCCGTGGACAGCCTTTTTCTAGAGAAACTCGGCCACTTGAACTGCTCAACAATTTCCTTCCTCCCATCACTACCCCACCTTCCTTCCCTTCGCCTTACTCCGACGCGTCCGCTTCTCCCCCTCCCATATTTATTAATCCTCAAATCCCTTTTCTCCCACTACTTTCTTTGCCTTTCTCCCTCGCGCCATATTTATCGTCCCCTCCCCCTCTCCTTTAACCTCTAAAATACAATTAAATCCCATCCAGAACAATTCAATTCATACAATTCAACCTCAACCTCGTCTGCGCTCAAAGAAATGGGCAAGACTTTGTCCAAACAGCGATGCACTTCTAGCCCTTGTGTGGGCCTCCTGACTAAGTTTAAGAACCATTTATTTTTCAACCCGGTGCCTTGGTCAGAATTGTAAATTAAAATTCAATACCATGCTGCTCTAATGAAAATTCAAGATTTGAACAATAAAGGTGACGTTAAAAATAGAAGAACGCACGGGAATCACTATTTGAAATGAAATGAATGATACCGAAACCACAACTAAGTTATTAACTTTAAAACAAAAACGTCGATAACTTTCCGTAATAAAAGAAAATAAAGAAATTAAACCGCGAAAGCAATACAACCGAAATCATGAATCAACCGGCAATAAATTGTAAGATCAATTGTCACGGGCACAAACTAAGACAGAAAATTAATTCCAAAAGCAATGACGAAACGAAAGATAAATTGGAAAACACTAAAATAAAGTAAAATAATAATCAAGGGTCTAGAGAGGCGGTCGTGAGGCAGCGATAACAGTTGCTTTGATAACAGGGTTCGTGAGGCAGCGATAACAGTTGCTTTGATAACAGGGTTCGTGAGGCAGCGATAACAGTTGCTTTGATAACAGCGGTCGTGAGGCAGCGATAACAGTTGCTTTGATAACAGGGTTCGTGACGCAGCGATAACAGCTGCTTCGTTAAGAGGGGTCACCGCCTACAGCTGCGTGACTCTATATAGACAGCAGGAAGCAGCATTAATCGGGGAACGGTTGAGCGCAACTGTAAATATTGCTGCGATAGTTTTTATCTCTTTGTGCAACTGTGAATGCGGCTGCTTAACTGTACTGCAGTTTCACGGTATCAACAGTTTACGTTTATGCGTTACTGTAAATGCTGCAGTGCAACTGTTAATGTGTTAATGCAAATGCACCTGCTGAACTATTAAACTTTACACATATTTCAGTAGAGAAAGCTGTTTAAATGTATAGGTGGTACTGAGATTAATTGAATCTGCGTATTTCTAGGCATTATTGTAGGGCTGACGATGGAGCTGCGTAACTAGATGTGGTTTACACAGCAAAATTGATACTACATGAATTTATTTGAGAGAATATGACAGTGCAAGGCGCTGCGGAACATTTTCCGATCCCGGATTGCTGCGAATGCATCAATATTACTGTTTGCATCGCTCAACAACTCTAGATGCTGCTGATGAATAAGAAAGCAGTTGCATGCCAGATTTGAACACAATAGCTGCACATAAGTAATATATTAAATTTTTACTGCAAAGCATTCAAAAGTTTGATTCAAACCACTATAAAGCAATTGCAATGTTCTCATTGGAACACATTTTGGGATTACCGTACATGTGTTTTGTTTAGATTTGATGTTACTCACGAGTTGTTATATTCCTTTAAGGTCCGTGTTATTTGTGACCGTGTATGCTGCAGGATTGACGTATTTATGCCATGTTATTTGTGACCGTGTATTCTAACGTATTTATGCCATGTTATTTGTGACCGTGTATTCTGACGTATTTATGCCGTGTTATTTGTGACCGTGTATGCTGCAGGATTGACGTATTTATGCCATGTTATTTGTGACCGTGTATTCTAACGTATTTATACCGTGTTATTTGTGACCGTGTATGCTGCAGGATTGACGTATTNTATTCTTTCAGTTGTGCACAATGTGCATCTAGCTACGTCGGTATGACCGCACGAGCACTTTTCACCAGAGTTGCCGAACATGCTGGAAGAAGTTTCCGTACTGGGCGTCCACTTGCTCAGCCGCCTCATTCATCAGTCAGACTTCATACAGAACAGTGCCCACTTGCTCCTCCCGTGTCCATCAATCAATTTAAAATTCTTTGTAACGCTAGCAGCCAAACCGATTTACGAATTTTAGAGTCTCTTTACATCCATAAACTTAAACCTAAATTGAATAACCAATCCAGCTCTTTTCCTCTTTCGATTCTAGGTCAATAGTTTTCCTTTCTTTCCTTATCATTTTCTAAATTTATTTACTAAAATTGATTTCCATGTATTTCCAGATGTATTTTACTAGCTGATGATGGGCATAGCCCGAAACGTTCTGTTTTATTTATCTAGGACTTCTATCCAGTAAAATGTTTTATGCAACTTTTTTGGTTTTAGCCTTTATTCTTAAACTGAGAAGAACTCCTCCAGATATTGACGTATTTATGCCGTGCTATTTGTGACCGTGTATTCTGACGTATTTATGCCGTGTTATTTATGACCGTGTATGCTGCAGGATTGACGTATTTGTGCCATGTTATTTGTGACCGTGTATTCTGACGTATTTATGCCATGTTATTTGTGACCGTGTATTCTGACGTATTTATGCCGTGTTATTTGTGACCGTGTATGCTGCAGGATTGACGTATATATATCGTGTTATTTACACGCTGTCGTCTTGTGCCGCAGATGCTGCAGCTGCTGAAGCTGACGTTGCTGCTGGGGCTCGCCCTCGCCATCGCCGCTCGTGAGTCGGAACGACGTAACTTACGACACGTAATGTAACGTACGACACGTGACGTAACTTACGACGCGTAATGTAACGTACGACACGTGACGTAACTTACGACACATAATGTAACGTACGACACGTGACGTAAGTTACGACATGTAATGTAACGTACGGCACGTGACGTAACTTACGACATGTAATGTAACTTACGACACGTGACGTAACTTACGACACATAATGTAACGTACGACACGTGACGTAACTTACGACACATAATGTAAGGTATGACGCGTGACGTAACTTTCGACATGTAATGTAACGTACGACACGTGACATAACTTACGACATGTAATGTAACGTACGACACGTGACGTAACTTATGACACATAATGTAACGTACGGCACGTGACGTAACTTACGACACATGATGTAACGTACGACACGTGACGTAACTTACGACACATAATGTAACGTACGACACGTGACGTAACTTACGACACATAATGTAACGTACGACACGTGACGTAACTCACGACACATAATGTAACGTACGACACGTGACGTAACTTACGACACATGACAGAACCTACGACACGTGACGTAACGTACGACATGCGAGATAACTTACGGCACGAGATGTCCCTTACTTCGTATTCTTAACTCCAACTCTAACGCATGCGACGATTAAATGCTCTGTTGTAGAGAGACATCGAGTGTGTGATAGGCTCATCGTGATTGTGCAATCGCGTCCTCTGGTGTAATTTTAACACATTTTTCTTAACTCAGCTTCGTGTTTGTTTGTTTGTTGATAAAATTGACAACGAAAATTAGCCCACTTCTGATTGCTCTAGAGATCTGAAATTCGGCATGCAGGCTATTTTCGCTTAACAATTTCAGATACAATCATAGAAACTAGCCATTAGAGACCTAAATTAGCTTAATTGAGTAAAGTATAAATATATAATATATATATAGTATGACATGCGGGCGCTGACGTTATAGACGAACAGGCGCTGACGCTGCGTATCATCGATACGTACGTCAAGTCATACTTAATCAAGTCATAAGATATAGTAGAAAATAAAGTATATAATATAAAAAACTTTTTAAAAACCACGTTTTTCTTGTGGACTAAAAAGTAGAAAATAAATTATGGCTTGTCCCAAAAAATGTGTGTTGGGCTGTACGTTCACCATCAAATTTCCAAAGTTCGTGTGTTGTGTGCTTTTCGCTTTAATCATAAATCTTCCCGACACACGTTTTTTGGGGCAAGCCATAATTTATTTTCTACTTTTTAGTCCACAAGAAAAACGTGGTTTTTAAAAAGTTTTTTTCAAGTATTTTATTTAATTTTAATTTGATTTATCTTGTGTGATTTTATCTTATCTATTTTGATTTAATCTAATATAATTCGGTGATTTTACAAGAAAAAACCGAGTTCCCCGAGGTAGCGGACTGGTTGGTGAAGACAAAAGTCCGTGTCCAGAACTGGCCTTGACGAGGACGGGTTCTCAAAAACACGGAATGAACATTGCAGTTTCTTCTTTGGAATCACACATTTTCCTCTGAACTCCCCGATCTATTCTCATAACCTCTACCTCTTCCTAATTCTTCCCTGAAGACATACATCCCATTCTTAATCCCAACTCCTCATTCCATTCTAAAATCTTCCTACTATTCAAAATCTTTTTCCTATTCCTACACTAATACCGCTGGTCCTAAACTCTTTATATTATTCCTACACTCTTACCTTTATCCCAAATATCCAAAAACTATTCATCTTATTCATAAACTATTATTTTTTCCAAATTCTTCTCCATATTTCTAAACAATTCCAACCATTTCACAAACTCTGGCTCCAATTTCTAAACTTTTCCTCTTATTTATAACCTTTTAATCTTATTTCTGTACAGTTCCCACTATTTTTGAACACCCTATCCATAACTATTCATCTACGAAGTTCCTCAAAGTCACTATTCTTCAACTCTTCTTAGATTTGAGTTCTGAAAAAGATATACTCTTTGAGCATAGCTTTACCGAGGCTCTCTCACAGAGTAGACTAGTGTTGGAAGGCATCATCATTAATTTGTTCACAATATCTTCATGAAATTCTTCTTCACCCGTTGTTTAACGGGACACCTCATTTATGTCTACCAGAGAATTTTCTTTGTAGTGTTTGCTGTAAAGTGTTTCCAGAGAACCATTTTTCCGGTTGTAATGCTGGAATGCGCGGCTTGACAAATCAAGATCCATGCAAAGTCTGACCCCCTGGCAACACCGACATTGGTATTGACTGGGTCATATCCGACTCAGCTATTACTATTTGATTTTTTCCTACGACTACTACTATTTGCTTTTTTCCTACGTTTTCCCTTTCCCATTTTCCAGTTTAAGTTAATTGGATCTACAAAACAAGCTAAGAGATATGATATCAAATTGTCTATTTCAACAGAGCCTTCAGATAGGTTACTTAAAGTACTTGGTGAAACCCGCGTGGGTCCTCATAAAAAGACCAACGACCTTAAGATCCCCACCTATACTCCACTGGAAGTTGTTGTTCTTAATATATTCTAGAAGAAAATTCCTGTTGACATAAGAATTAATTGGACAAAGTTGTGCAAAAGGAATGCTGAAATATTTACTTCCGTTGAGCAGAATCCGTGTCGATGTATGATTAAATATGAACTGGAGCCCAGTCTGATAAATATGCATAATGTATTACTATCACCTAAATTTAGTAGATATTAATTAAAACAAAATCCATGGTGTCGCATTATTACAATAAACCTTGAATGCACTTGCATTTGTTTGTTATGGATAAAATACGACTAATGTAATACATCCATAACTAAAAATGTAGAGGCGATGAGTGAAAATAGATTGAAACGTTCAATTCAGCACCGTAAGTTTAATGAATAAGATATTTTTGATCCGTATAATTATTCGTATAAAATAATCCGTATAATTATTCGATACATCAGAAAAATGTTCTCCTAAATCCGAACGTAATACAGTGAACGCAAATGATAAGCTGAAGCATAAAAGAAAAACTGTTTTTCATAGTCTCAAGTTTTCCCCAGGGAATTCCTTTTTGTAGCATTTTTATAATCTTCTGCTGTTGTCCTCTTATTGACTCATTTTCAATTTCATCTTAATACTACCGTCTCAGAACGAAGGTGAATTGACTCAACCCACAGCATCTTTTTCAACCCAGAGGGTTCGTTGACCAAACTCTGCTGTTGTGTTCTACTGTTATGACAGCTCCTGAGTTATTCAACACGTTTTACCAGCTTTGTCGTGTACGAATAATTGTTTTCGTTGTTTGCGTCGTTGCAGCGCTGAAGGTCACAGCCCTTGTGCTGCACCCCCGAATTCCTGAAACAGCGCACCTGCAGTGCACCTACAGTGCACCTGCAGTGCACCTGCAGTGCACCTGCAGTGCACCTGCAGTGCCCCTGCAGTGCCCCTGCAGTGCACCTGCAGTGCACCTGCAGTGCCCCCGCAGTGCCCCTGCAGTGCACCAGCAGTGCATCTGAAGTGCACCTGCAGTACACCTGCTGCGCACCTGCAGTGCCCCCGCAGTGCCCCTGCAGTGCACCAGCAGTGCACCTGCAGTGCCCCGCAGTGCCCCTGCAGTGCACCAGCAGTGCACCTGCAGTGCACTGGGCAGTACACCTGCAGTGCACCTGCAGTGCCCCCGCAGTGCCCCTGCAGTGCCCCCGCAGTGCCCCTGCAGTGCACCAGCATTGCACTTGCAGTGCCCCTGCAATGCACCAGCAGTGCACCTGCAACCAACCAGCGGTATACTTGCAGTGAAGCTGTATAGCTCACTTGCAGAGCGGGCTTCCAGCTTTCAGTGCACCCGTTGCATACTTTCGGTGCACCTGATCAAACCTGCAGCACATCTTGCGGCGCCCTTGAATCGCAACTTCATTAAACCACTTGCACACCTGTAATGCTGCAGGTACAAAGCAGGTCCAATACTCTCGGCGGTGCCTGAGTACACATCCCCTGACATCGATGCAGGCAGCCGGCTGCTCGTTGAGCGAAGGGGTGACTCTAGAGTCTAGAGTGCACGACCCAAATGGCCATCGTAATCCACACATTATCCAGAACTCTGTCTTGAGACGTGTTTCTGGCTGCAGGAAGATAACTTCCGTTGATCACCACGATTTTGAGGCAGGTGTCATTTCACTGTCTGCACACCCGGATAAAACGTGTTCGCTCGTCACTCATTCTCTTCCATCGTTTCCGGTCACCCCAAGATAAACTCACCCCACGTTTATCCTCATTTGACCTAAGCGTAGGTTTCTTTCTAGTAGACGGCATCATGCCTGCCTGTTCCTATGTAGAGGCATAGCAGGTTCTTCGCAAGAAACTCCCTTCATCTCTACAGGCCCTTCCGAGAACCACAGGGTATTGACTGCACTACCCCCCAGAATCGCCTCCAAGGAATAATTGCTTTCCAGTCTCGACTATTGAGCACTGGCACAGCGCTTTGTTCGGTCCACTGCAACTCTCCAGCATCCAACTCATTGAGAGTAAGGCGTTCCCCAAGCGCTTTTTGTTATTGTTATAAGTTTTATTCCACGAAACAGTTATCATGGCGTCTGGTTCAAACGAACTTCGATGGCACGTTACACATACGTTTAATAGCAAGCGAAAAATAAATAGACACGAGAATGGATGAAAACGGATAAAAATGGCTAAGAACACGATTCATAGGCTCTACGAAATAGTTCTCTCTTTAGGTGTTGACGAAACACCTGCAACGATGGAGCCAATGTTACGGATGCCGGCAGACCAGGAACGCTCTGCCGCCGACGGTAGATAAACGAGTAAGTGGAACGACGAGGTCCGTTGTTGATGAAAAACGCAGTCGCCTTCTAAATCTGACACGCTCTGCAGAGCTTCCTTGAGATAAGGAGGCGCCAGATGATGAAGGCATCGGCGCGACTGGGCCGAACAGTCGCAAACTAAATAAAGTCGGTTTTTGATGCATTGAGCTGGAGCCAGTTGGAGCGCATCCAGTCTGAGACGGCATCCATGCAGACAGACATCCGAACCTGCAACGCTGCGGCGTCAGCCGGTGCACAGTAGCTACGAACTTGGTGTCGTCGGCGAACATATGCGGATTCAAACAATGTGAATCAATTATATGCAATGCGTTGACGGTACATAACAGGAAGAGGATCGGGCCGAGAACTGATCCCTGTGGTATGCCGCAAGTGACCAGCAATGACGTAGAAATAACGTTCCCGCGTGTAAGCGCGTTAGAATTTATTGTTGAGATAGGACTCGAACCACCGCAACACCGTGCCGTGCAGGCCAAATGAAACTTCAAGTCGACGCAATAAAGTGGCGTGGTCGACCGTGTCAAACGCGGGGCCGACAGGTCAAGTTAAGCCACTGCCGAAATGTCGCCACGTTCTAATGCTTGCAGAATATCTGAAAGCACCTTCAGCGTAGCGGTTTCCGTCGAATGGAGATGAAGGTATGCAGACTGGAGGCGAGGCATGAGACCGCACTCCTGAAGATGGTTGTTCTGCTGTCTGACCTCAACGCATTACGCATTCCAGGAGTTTCGACAAAATTGACAGGTTGGATATGTGTCGATATGATTTGGGATCAGAAGAGTGAAGGTCTTTTTTATCAATAGAGGCGTAATGTAAGCTGATTTGGAGTTCATCGGAACAACACCGTCAGTGAGGCAGCGGTTGAAAAGTTCGACCAGAAAGTTGCTAGGGTTACGACATTCTCCTTAAGTAACGACATCGGCAGCGGATCGCTGGTACTCTACTTGTTATGCATTGCTTGCACTTCAGCGATGACATATCGTCAGCTGTGACGAAAGTGAATTATTGGAGCCCGCAGTCGAACGGGCCCGGCGCAAATGCTGCCGGCGGAGCATTGGCAGACGACGTTCGTACAGCAGAACTTTTTTTTGAAAACCTGATGGAATTCCTCTACACGGACGTCACCCGGAGCATCTGTATGGCCTCTTCCCATAAGTGTATTCTGCGAACACTACAACGCTCGAGGGTCGTTGCGTTGCGCGTCAACCCTATTGTGACAAATGACTCTCTTTTACAACGAAGAAGGTCAACATAATTGCGCCGCGCATCTCGCCAGGTGGAGTCCACAACATCTGCAGCAGGAGGAATCCAGCGTCTGTTCGCCCGGTAGACAGCCCGCTGGGACAATTGATTCCTTCGCTTCAAGACCCGACATTCATCGTCGAGCCATGTTTCGGAGAGTCGCTGGGTACCTAAACTGTGCATGTATGAATGAAGTCATCGAGTGCAGAGGTCAGATCGGAATTGAGAAGTTGCAATAGGTCGTCGATTGATAGTTCCAACGATGAGTCAGGCCGACATAGACTGGACTTGGCCAGACATAGGCATCTATATCTGGCCGACATAGATGTTTTTGAGTGAGACATCTCCATCGAGACCGCTCCTCGGGCGACAGGTAACGGTTTGGTACGCTGGCACTGGGCGCATATATGGCACCATCCACTGAAGTAGCTGATGGTCGTATATTGGGATCTCGATGATGTCAACTGGTTGAAGTTGAAGGTCAGCACGCGTGATGACAACATTCAGCAAACCGCCTATGTTGTGCGTCGGCAAGGTCACGTGACAAAACATGCCAAAAGTGGACAGAAGGTCGTCCAGCTGATGAGCCGATGGGTCGTAGACGCGATCCAATCGATCGTTTAAATAGCCGGTGAAATGGACTTGCTTTGGGAAAGTCACAAGTTCGCTCTACTACCTGGAGTCCTTCAGCGCGAAGACGCGCGATGCAAACCGAGTCAGCCTATTGTCGTATGTCGGTCAGGAAGACGACACCTAGAGAGCGCGAACGACAGATGTGAAGAACTCGTCAACCTTGTTATTCAGCGAACGGATGTTGAGGCAGCCGAACGATAACCGGCGACACGGCTGAACACAGTGGCGATCAAAACGAACGCTGAGCAGGTTATGAGGCCTACGGATCGACACAGGCCGATGTTCAGCGGCATCATTCGCAGACGTATAAGAGTTCAGTGCAAACGATTGCCGCCGTAGCAACGGCCTATTGCCGGTGATGACGAAAACACCGTTGTCACGCACTGCTCGATAGCAATTCCACAAATAATCTCTTTGCCTGCGTTTCTTTTTACACGGCTTCTCGTTTCTTCTTTCTATAGGACACAACAGTAGTAGTGGCATACCTAATGACCATTTTCCATGTTTTTACACATTTCCACGTTGTACCGGCTGGTCTAAATTTGTAAAATACGTGGCCAGAGTGGAACATAAAAAAATATAACTCAGTACTCAGTGCAGTGAGTGACAGAGAGCGCATTTTCTCGTCGACGAAAACGTGAAGTCACGGACGGACGGACGGACAAATAGACGGACAGACGGACAGACAGACGGACGGACATGACGAGTACAATAGGGCATTTTTTCCTTAAATGAGAAAATGCGCTTATAATAACAACAAACTGTCGCTTACTTGCAGTGCACTAACAGCTCAACTGCAGAACCAATGCAGCTAACCTGCTGTGGATCTAATCTGCATACAATAATAACTTGGCAACTCACATTAGTTCCTTTGTCTAAATGCGACTATTGATTTTAGGCTGAGTTTCGTCTGAAGACATCTTCTAGGAAGCAGGAATTTACTTCTACTACACCATATAAAATGCGTTGATTACTCCAACCTCTTTTATCGGCATGTATCTGCTAAAATCTATATGTAATTTTTGAGTTCATCAGTTTATTGTTCTAAACTCTTCTTTAATATAGACTTTTACTTACCACAAATGTATGTGTTCACAGAAGACCCAAGTGACCGGGCTGTTCGTCGAGTGCTGGCCCGCAAACCAGGGTCTACACCCCGACGCAAGGTCAAGCCATCTGAGAACCAGCTGACAGACCCCACGCCTCCTGGCGAGAGGGTGGTCTGCTATTACACCAACTGGTCTGTCTACAGGTGAGGAGCCTTCGCTTTCAGGCCTGGCTGGTGCAAGCGGTCTGCAGTCCCAAAAATTGGCTCGTGATATAGCTCACTTGATAAAAAATCCTCTTATTTCCATAAATATTTAATTCTATTTCTATTTATTCGGTTTTAAATTTTTTTCATGATTATCGTGACTCTTCACTTACAACAGCCCTTTAACCAGCTCACTCCCTCCCCTCTTGCCCCAGGAAAGGCGTTGCTAAGTTCCTGCCCGGGCACATCAACCCCTACCTGTGCACCCATCTGGTCTACGCCTTCGCAGGCCTCAACGATGACTTCGAGATGACCACCTTCGACAGCTACCAGGACATCGATAAAGGTGACATTCATGGTTCTCATTGCTGGGGCATGGTCCCTTGACGTTGGGGGATACAGGTACTAATGGTACTACTGGGGGATACTGGGCGAGAGAACAGGTAGTACTAATGGTACTAATGACGAGGTCAAGCATGGCGGATATGGGGTACTAGAAATAAAGATTCGGGGTGACAATCATTTGTGTTTAATTAAGCTCATTATGTCGACAACAGTCAAGTTAATGAACATTTAAATTGGCATGTTCTGAGCAATAAATTACAATGAGTTTGATAGGTTCTACAGAGTACAGACAACATGCGTAAGCTCTCTTATTAGTCTCAGAAAGACAGCCCTCATCTTTTATAAATGTATAGGAAGTACATTGACACCAAAACCATTTACAACGCACAACGCTTATGGCTAAGATGAGGGAAGCAAGAGTGAGGCGTTGTACGAACTGGAGAGCGCATTCAGCTTCACCAGTGGCTGGCTCCAGGAAATAGAGCACTTTAATGAGATAATGGACTTGGGAATAGTTAATAATTCATTTTATAGAAATAAACTGTGTAGAATATTGAGTTCGATGGGCAAATATGGATTGATTTTTGGGAGATTTTGAAACGTTCAGCGGTGCTATATAGGTGAAAACAGGGCTAAGCGGTGCTAGGTGACAACAGGGTTCCGCGGTGCTAGATGACAACAATGTCCAGCAGTGCTAGGTGACAACAGTCAACAGGGTTCAGCGGTGACAGGACACAGTATTCGTGCATGTCTGATCTCATGACCCGCCCTCAGGAGGCTACGCGCAGTTCAAGTCCCTGAAGCAGCACAACAAAGCTCTACGTAACCTGATCGCCGTGGGCGGCTGGAACGAGGGCTCTGCGCGCTTCAGCGAACTCGTGTCCACCGCAGACACCCGCAAAGTCTTCATAGATTCCGCCATCCGCCATATGCGCAAGTACAGCTTCGATGGGCTGGATCTGGACTGGGAGTATCCAGCATCTAGGGCTGGATCCACGCCAGAGGATAAGGAAAACTACGTTCTGCTCGTCAAGGTGCGAATTGAGGGGAAGGGGCATGAATTAAGAGGAAAAGGGAAGATTTTTCTTTATAATATTAATGCTTCAAGGCGAATATCTATGTTGAACGTCACGTTGTTATTTGACTGTTGCAAGAATTATACCGGGTATGAAGGTTCTGGAGCCACTGGACTGCCATACTTTGATATCTTTTGGTAAATTGAAGGCTGCTAGTAATGATTTTACTTCTTTCACTGCAGAACACGTCAACGAATAATTAAAAATATTTTGGTTGGTAATCACTGTCTCAGGAATTTCTCATATAACAGTTTTATTGACTTTTTGTTAAATCAGGCCATACACGATTGCAAATGAGCTGCTATAGACTCTTCACTGTGACCAGACCAATGAATAACAGCCACAAAAATACGCCAAGCTAAATCTCTTGCCAGATTTCTCTCGGGAGTTAAATTTGAATAAGATTTCGCTCCGGCTTTTCTCTGCGTTAGGCGTCCAAAAAAAAAAAAAACAGCCAATCAATGACGGCTTTTCCTTGTAAAGCAAATACACTAAAAAATATAACTCAGTACTCACTGCAGTGAGTGACAGAGAGCGCATTTTCTCGTCGACGAAAACGTGAAGTCACGGACGGACGAACAGACAGACAGACGGACGGACAGAAGGACATGGCGAGCACAGTAGTGCATTTTTTCCATAAATGAGAAAATGCACAAAAAACAGACATCATAAGACCGCTCTTCCCTTCGTCAGGCAGGATCTACTGAAGGTTTCTCTGCTGTTCCCCCAGGAGCTGAAGGAGGCGTTTGAGGCGGAGGCGGCGCAGTCGGGGAAGGCGCGGCTGCTGCTGACGATGGCCGTGCCTGCGGGACAAGACACCATCGATAAAGGCTTCGACGTGCCTGCCCTGAACACGTCTGGCTAATCACGCTTCGTCCTTATCTTGCCTTATCTCTGTGTGGTCCTCATCTTGCCTTATCTCTGTGTGGTACTTGCCTCATCTCTGTGTGGTCCTCATCTTGCCTCATCTCTGTGTGGTCCTCAACTTGCCTCATCTCTGTGTGGTTCTCATCTTGCCTCATCTCTATGTGGTTCTTATCTTGCCTCATCTCTGCGTGGTTCTCATCTTGCCTTATCTCTGTGTGGTCCTCAACTTGCCTCATCTCTGCGTGGTCCTCATCTTGCCTGATCTCTGTGTGGTCCTCATTTTGCCTTATCTCTGTGTTGTCCTCATCTTGCCTTATCTCTGTGTGGTTCTCATCTTGCCTTATCTCTGTGTGGTTCTAATGTTGCCTTATCTCTGCGTGGTCTTCATCTTGCCAGATCTCTGTGTGGTTCTCATTTTGCCTGATCTCTGTGTGGTCCTCATCTTGCCTTATCTCTGTGCGGTCCTCATCTAGCCTTATCTCTGTGTGGTCCTCATCTTGCCTCATCTCTGTGTGGTCTTCATCTTTTATTATCTCTGTGTGGTTCTCATCTTGATATCTCTGTGTGGTTCTCATCTTGCCTTATCTCTGTGTGGTCCTCATCTCGCATTATCTCTGTGTGGTCCCCATCTTGCCTGATCTCTGTGTGGTTCTCATATTGATATCTCTGTGTGGTTCTCATCTTGCCTGATCTCTGTGTTGTCCTCATCTTGCCTTATCTCTGTGTGGTTCTCATCTTGCCTTATCTCTGTGTGGTCTTCATCTTGCCTTATCTCTGTGTGGTTCTCATCTTTCCTAATCTCTGTGTGGTCCTCATCTTGCCTTATCTCTGTGTGGTCCTCATCTTGCCTTATCTCTGTGTGGTTCTCATCTTTCCTAATCTCTGTGTGGTCCTCATCTTGCC
>NW_025933217.1:86909-158146 GCF_000764305.2 Hyalella azteca
TGAGGGTGGTGAGTGAGGGTGGTGAGTGAGGGTGGTGAGTGAGGGTGGTGAGTGAGGGTGGTGAGTGAGGGTGGTGAGTGAGGGTGGTGAGTGAGGGTGGTGAGTGAGGGTAGTGAGTGAGAGTGATGAGTGAGGGTGGTGAGTCACTAAGATAATCCCCCCCAGGACTGGACGGTGAAGTACTACCTACAGTTGGGGGCGGACCGCCTGAAGCTCGTGGTGGGGATCCCGACGTACGGGCGCTCCTTCACCCTCGCCGACGCAGCCTTCAGCGACTACGGCTCCGCCGCTCTGGGGCCGGGCACCGCCGGCAACTACACCAGCGAGGACGGCTTCATGGCCTTCTACGAGGTATGGCCTTCTATGAGGTATGGCCTTCTATGAGGTATGGCCTTCTATGAGGTATGGTCTTCTATGAGGTATGGCCTTCTATGAGGTATGGTCTTCTATGAGGTATGGTCTTCTATGAGGTATGGCCTTCTATAGCCTTCTATGAGGTATGGCCTTCTATGAGGTATGGCCTTCTGTGAGGTATGGCCTTCTACAAGGTGACTCGTGATCCCCACGCCGAGTGCACTATTTTCGAATGAGGATAGAATTTCGCGATGCATTTATTGCTGTTCATTTGATTTATTACTTTTTTTAATTAACCTCCTAATCACATAACCTGCCCCACCTCGCAGGTGTGCGAGGCGATGTCAGTGGGCGGGTGGGCCGCCCAGAAGCCCTTCCCTCGCTCGATGGGCCCGTTCGCCCACAAGGACGACCAGTGGGTGGGCTATGACGACGAGGGCATCGTGGCTACCAAGGTGGGTTCTTCCCTCGCCAAAATTAGTAGCCAGATCAGTCGTTAATAATGATGAAAGATGATGAATGGTTTTCTGTTAGCTGTTTGGAATATGTAAAGAGATTAATATAATTAGTGTAATTATCAGCAACATCAGCCGTAGATGAAAATTCCTTTTCTGTAAGGTGTTTGCGATGTGTAACGATATTCCGACTTATTTTTATGTATATTAGAAATTATTTGATTTCTGATGTACTCTCAACTATTGGTTAGTTTAGAAAGAATGGCTAGCAAGCTACTGAGTTTGATGTGATCAAAACCAAGAAGAAGGATCTTACATCTTTTCTGGGAGCCAGCATATACGAAAAAATGATAATTCTAACAATATATTTTCATTGCGCTCAATTAATAACTCAAAAATAAAATATCTGAGTATCAAATTATTTCAATGAACGACGTGCAATTCACGGTATTTATAGCACATATTCACACAGGCAGGTTGAGATAAGTGCAGGTCCTTGATATTAAAATAATCACTATCAATAACGTATAATTTACGATAAATTTCCGCAGGCCGTGCGTGTACGTGTTTGACTTCGTTATTAAAATCATAACGAGCAATTACGTACAATTTACGATAAATTCCCACAGGTGGCATACGTGTGGAACACCGATATCAAAATTGTCACGATCGAAAACATATAATATACGATACATGCCTTCCATATGTCGCAGACGGGTTATATACGGGCAACGACTTCGAAATTATCACAATCAATGACATATAATTTACCATTGACGCCGTCCATATGGTGCAGGTGGGGTACGTTACGGGGCCACGATATAAAAATTATCACCAACAATAACACATAATTTACGATGCATTCCCGCAGGCAGTGAATTTGCCGGACCTCGATTTTAAAATTATCAAGATCAATAACGTATAACTTTCGATACATACCCTATTCATGCCGCAGTCGAGGTATATTAGTATGTGCTGGACCACGATATTCAAATTATCACAATTAATGACCAATAATTTACAATATATACCGCAGGCAGCGTACGTACGCGACAACGGGCTGGGGGGCATCATGTTCTGGAGTCTGGACACGGACGACTTCCACGGGGTGTGCAGCGGCCGCCCCTACCTGCTCGTCGAGACTGGCAAGGCGGCGCTGCTCAGCGACGCTCATACGCAGCTTAACGCGCTCGATGCTGGGTAATGATGGGATATGGTGACGGTCATTACATTATGATCATTACAATAAGATCATTACAATAAGATCATTACATTACGATCATTACAATCAGGTCATTACAATAAGATCATTACAATAAGATCATTATAATAAGATCATCAGATCGCGATAATTACGTTACGATAATTACAATACGATCATTACAATCAGATCATTGCATTACGATAATTACAATAAGATCATTACATTACGATCATTACAGTACGATCATTACATTACGACCATTACATTACGATCATTACATTACGATGATTACAATAAGATCATTATTTAAAATCATTATCTTACGATTTTTGCATTATAATCCTTACATTATGATTTTTACATCACGATCATTACGTTGGAGGATAGTTTAGTGAAAATGTTGGATAACGAATGTATAATTTAATGGAGGTTACTTGCTCTGAGGGCTACAACGAGTTCTATGCACGCTATGCCAAAATCTTATGACATTTATGCTATTGATGACACAAGCTGCGACGAGCAAACGATTATAAACTTTTCTGTTTTACGGTATTTGCATTAATTCTAATGATCTACTTGGAAATAATGTTCGTTTCATTCACTTGTTTTGGAATTTATGTTGGAAGAGCTAAATGCCAGAACTAAAAACATAATTGAATAAAGACATGGAAAACATGAATAACATGTACAAAATAAAGTTGGAGGTTGTATTGAATACTTAACATTTCTTATCAATTTGAGGTTAGTAAAATCGTTCAACTCAGTCGCACGACAGCTCTACAACTGGTATAAAACACATATATTAATGTATTGGGCTACCCAAGGTCTATCAGTTCAAAGACCAATTTACTTCTAAGTGGGCGAGTCAAATTTCTATAATTTCCAATGTCATAATAATGATAATAAAAAATTTCGCATCGTTCCCGATGGTTTTGTGTTTTTATCGCACATGATTTTTTCCTCAGGTCTAAGTGGACTTCAGACCTTTTCTCGACCCCCGCGCCCCCGACCACCCCCAGCCCAGTGCCCAGTGAGTAACGGACATAAGAAATTATTCTCCTATACTATTAAAAATTTTCGTCTTGATGTGAAAACCCTTAAAAAATTTCGAAATCGTTCAGACCCTTTGTTTTTTTTTTCAAAATAGTTGCATTTATTTTCAATAAATTGAAAATTTTCATAAAAAGTATTATTCGCATATTATGTTTGAATTTACCTGGTTGGCGCTAAATTAAAGTTGTCATTGCTGCTCGACATCGAAAACTTTCTGCGTATATAAAGTATTTCAGGGAGATTGTTGTTACCGATGTTTCAGGCAAAACGCACTTCTTCTGATTGAAGATAAATCCTCAAAGTTCGCAAATAATGAATTAAAAAAATGTAACACATGAAATACACGATTCCTATACTACACGTATGGAAATGATGCACGTAGTTTAATATAATATTCCAAGAACCACCCGCATCATATAGCATTAATTAGTCAAGAAAAATAATGCAATGATAATGCAATTTAATTTAATGCAATGATAATTAAATAATGCAATTTGCGATGTCAGGTTTTACATGCAAGAGAGAAGGCTTCCACCCAAACCCCGACAACTGCCACCAGTACTACTGGTGCCTCGCCAGCGGCGGCGATTTGACGGCTCATGCCTTCACCTGTCCCTCAGGTACTACATTTATTGTCTGTTATGCATTATTATCCTCATAATATGCCAATCAGATACTGAAATTCCCTTCAATTATGCATTCATATTCTCCTACCTCGCCCTGTCAGTCTGACAAGTGCTGTTTGTAAGGTAATGGAATCTGTTGTGAGGTGAGGGATAGGATTTTCGATCACTTGACTGTTCACCGTCTCTAAGCAGACTGTCAACTTGGCTTTATTGCCGGTAGATCCTGCACCACTAACTTATTGTCTACGTTGAACGATTGGACTCGCCTGCTGCACGAAAGGGAGCCAGTGGATGCATTGAACCTCGATTTTGCCAAAGCATTTGACAGTGTTCCGCATAAGCGGCTATCGCGTAAAGTGTCTTTGGGAATTTAGGAAACGTACTCCAATGGATCAGAGATTTTCCAGTAGGCAGAAGACAACGTGTCAGTATTAACGGAACCGTATCAGACTGGGCATCAGTGCGCAGTGACGTGCCACAAGGAAGCGTTCTTGGACCCATTTTGTTCGTTGCTTTTATAAACGATTTGCCAGAAGTAGTGTCCAGCGTGTGCTCCATGTATGCCGACGGCACAAAAGTTTATAATGCAGTGCAGGATGCGTCAAATAAAGCGCAATTCCAAGATGATCTAGACTGTTTAGTCAACTGGGCTGATACGTGGCAACTACGGTTTAATGCTGACAAGTGTAAAGTACTTCGCCTCGGGGAGAACAACGAACAACAAGATTACAGTGTGAGAAGACATGGTTGCAACGAGAGAGTAATGATTGAAAAGTCTAGTGTGGAAAAAGATTTGGGACTTTATGTCGACAGGGAGCTGAAATTTTCTAAGAATGTTGAAACGCAAGCTAATAAATCCAATCAACTTGGACTGATCAGACGCTCTTACTAGTACTTAGATGCAGAAGCGATGAAGCAGTTGTTTGTCGCTGTCGTGCACCCGAGACTAGGTTTGGAAACGCCGTGTGGTCACCAAAACTTAAAAATAAAAAAAACTATTAGAGAGTGTTCAAAGACGTGCAACAAAGATAATTCCAGGCTTGAAAGGCAAGGAACGATACTAGAATTTGAAACAAGAACCAACACTAGGGGCCACGGCTAGAAACAAAAAAAAAACTGCGTTGCAACACATCCACGAGACAACATTTCTTCTCTCTTCGAGCCACTGATATGTGTAACAGCCTATCTAATTACATCGTTGACGCTCTGAGTATGAACGCTTTCAAGAATATATGATATGATAGAGATATGATATGAAAAATATATGTTCAGATTTTAAATGCCTAGAACCATATCGAACCGGTGGAAGTCTAATGTACTGTTGAGCTTACTGCTAGTACTGCTGAGCTTTATAACCCTTTATGCACACAGGCCTGGTGTTCAGCAAAACTGTGGACGGATGCGAACACCCAGAGAGAGCGCGGTGTGATGAGAAGAAGAAGCGCGGTGGTGCTGGAGATACATCAGCAACTCCTACCATCCCCACAACCACTCCTTTCCCAGCTTTCGATTACGACTACTATTATGAATATGATGACCAAGACTATGTCGATGCCCCTGCTGCAACTAATGCTGGCGGTTCTGCTAGAGTGACTACAACAACAACCACGACGACTGCAAAGTGAGTAATTGAGTTCATAATTTGAGAACACGATGGAATTATAATGAAATAATTAACTGGGGAAATATTGCAGTGATGACCTAGTCTCTGCACATTTGACCTGATGATAGAATGCAAGTCTGCAAATTGCTCTCCTGAAGCACTCCTGTTATATTGCCTGCTGTTGTAGCCATATATTATTTATATGTTAAAGAACAGTTGAACTCAGTTAACTTGCATTTCTTGTTGTATTTTTTATTGCTGACTTTTTGAGCATTGCTTCGCAGATATTGACGTATGTATGGCATGTAAAAAGCTACACTGATAATTTGCAGGCCGGTGCGTAATTCTGGTGGTCCTCAGTTCGCCCTCACGGCGTCAGAAGGCGCAGCTGAAAATAGCGTAGCGGACGATACTAGAGCTAAATCTCGCAGCCGGCCGCAGTACCAGAGCATCTCGAGAGACAGGTAGAGGTGTTAGGGAAGCTTTTAAAAATTTTCATTGTTAATTTAATGAAACTTTTCGAATTATTATTTTCAAGATTTTCCTAGCAAATGCTAATTAATTTAATCTATTGATTTGTCCAAAAGATCCCAAGTGGCTCCAGTTGACGCAGAAGTTGAAGATCCTGCAGGTTCAGGGGGCAGCAATGCTCGTCGACCACCAGTATACACGAACATTCAACGGGATCGACCCTCGACCGAGGCTCCCCTGCAAGGAGATGCAGACTATCCTGATGGTAGCGTGACACCTTCATCTCGACTCAATTACGTGACCATTGCACGTCAACGACCCTCCACAACTGAACCTACAGCAGGAAACCAAGCCCCAGGCAGTCATGATTCACCATCACAATCAGATTTACAGTACGTAACTATTCGTAGATCCCGACCCTCTACCCCGTCCCCCGATGTTACCACTGAGCAGGCATCTAACTTGCTTAGTGTTGATTCCAGCTCTTTTAGGCAGAGACCAGCTAGAATTGAAACTGCAACTGAAACTACAACCACCACAACCACCACTCCAAGACCTGCCAGAATTGTGGTTCCAGATGCATTGTTGCAACCAGTAACTCCGAGCGTTATCCACCGTTTGAATTTGGATCCCAGAAAAAAACAAAGACAGAAACCACAAACCGTTCCTTTGTCAAGAGAGCGTTCGCGGTCTTCTAGTAGAACAGCGGTCCTTGGTGACCCGACAGAAGAAACTTTACTTGATGGTGAATTGTATGAATATGAATACTACTACGATGAACTACCTCCAGAAGAGGAGTTAACGCCAAGCGTATTGAACTCCCCAATTTCAGAAGGCAAAGAATTGTCCCCTGCACAACCAGATGAGCAGTTGGCCAATCCAGCAGAGACTGATGGTAAGCAGTCGGAAGTTATAACAACTGAGCTGAGTATTGACGAACCGGTCGAAGAGAATCTTGGTGAACCTGCTGACCCAACAACGCAAAGAACCACACTGAACCTACTTGCAGGTTTCCCTGCCGTGGCAGAGTCTGCGACGGCCTCGCCAGATTCCGAAGTCCATGAACCTGCTGTGGACTCCGCGAGGTACTGGCATGAAGCCGTTTTCTCGAAGCGAATAATAATTTCTTCCATTTACCTGCTTATTTCTTTCATCTATTACCAGAAATCGATTCAATCTGTGAATTTGACTTCAACATTAAAGTATCTTCCAATTCAAAGCCGGCTACAGAAACTCATAATAAGGGTTTATAGTGAAAGCGGCTCTAAATGAAGCTTATTAACCATAGTTTGTTAACTTATAGTAATCTGTCTGATAGATGGTTTGTGATCGATAGATGGATGTTCGAAGATGGAATCCCATTTGAAAACCCCATCATCTGATTCTACTCGTAGTCTTAGAGGAGCATGAGTGGTACTTCGGAATTTAGAACGTTACACCTCGTCTGACATCGCTACCGAACATCTAATTAAAGTGTAAACGGATATCAAATATTTCTTTGCGTTTAGTTTATATTTTTTTTCAAAAATCAGCCTCCTTTTAATGTGATTGTACAAGTTCTACCGATAACACAGGTGGTATTGACTTTATTGTCTACTTTTTCTCATTTTTCTATCGCCTCTCAGTTAACATGGGCAACTGGTGCAGAATTTTTTGGGAAAAAGTTGGCTATTTAATTTTGGGATTTCTCTACTTTTGCCTTATTATATTTATTACCTTGTTGGACGATACAAATACATCGAATAGAAAACAGAGTATTACGACACATCTCTCAACTGCTCTAATCATGAACTTCTTATATTAGGTGCTACGTAATAACGTTGAACAATGTATGTTAGTGTCATTGTACAGATATTGAAATTCTCTGCCTCATGGTAGGTGAACTGCACCATTAATTTAGTGTCTGGTAATATTTCATGCACGGTTACAGTTTATTTACGATGCGAACTCAAATGTTGGCAAAGATTTGTGATTGTCTGCACTAAGAAATATTAAATGACGTAGCGATCATTAAATTCGTAGAGAAGATTGACTTCAGTGTAATTAAATCGATTTTGTGCTCGCTTGCATGCCATTGATAGCTGCACGTTCTTCTCGCTTACAATAATTAATTTGCTCTTCTAACAATAGCCTTTTTCCCGTCATGCAGTATAAATTTTCGTACGTATTGGAACGCCATTGCCGCGCATTATATATTTGAATACTATCCATTTTTTTATTTGATTGTATATTGTATATGCATATTTTATAGCTCATTGTGTTCTCCGAAGCGTACCTTTAAAATTCAGCAATTAACTGAAGTATTTTATACGATACAAATGGAAATTTTCATCGAACGCGTTTGCGCAGGGTTGATGAAGAGGAGGCATTTGAAGTAACATCTCCTTCAAGCTCTACCACCGCCGCTACCACCACAACCACCACAACCACCACGAGCGAGCCCACTACCAGGCGGGTAGCAAGGCTACCTCCTCGACCCACTGGACAACCATCTTCTGGTACCAACAACCCAATTACCCCCGCTAGACAGCCCACTTCGCGGTTCACGCCTGGGAACCGTTCACGGTTCACACCAGCGTCGGTTAGTAGTCAAGTTAGAGCTTTTGTTATTAGTTTTTGATTAAATTCAATAATCATGCTCATACTACACAATTATCTCTATAAAATAATCTACAAGTCAATGGTTTGCAAAATAAAAGTTGATAATACTCTCTCTATTAATAATTAATCTCAACACTTATCATTTCCCCACTGAAAACAGTCAAATGTCCTCATTAAAAAATGATAATTGTTGGGCGTGATCCACCAGAATTTATCCATAATATTTTTATGACGACAGAATTCATGTCACTCTTTGAAACTACAAACTATTCTCACCCAGTTTTGTTTCTGTAAACTGAGTAAAAAATAAAAAGAAAATATTCAACTGGAATTTACGCACGGTTGAGCATGTTCAGGGATATAGCAGTGGGCATTGGATTGCAATAAGTTGAAACTCTAACTTTATCCCTAACTTTAATCCCTTCTTTAAAAACTTAACGCACGAAACATAGTTCAGGACACATCAAGCGTAGAATCTTTGCACAGTGTTTAGACCGAAATTAACCATGTTATACTGGCGCTGCAAATAGAGTTTTTGACTGGACATGTAGAGGTTGTGGTTTACCCACATTACTTGCACTTAGCGTGGGGTTCTATAGTTTGGGACATGTAAGGCTAGCGACGAATTTGTACAGTAACTATTAGAATTTATTACCGATAATTGAATTGCAGTGCTTGTTCTGAACTTATTTTTGCATCAGATTCAAAAACTTGTATCATATGCACGGTTTCCCAGCTCTAAATTACCTCCACTAAATTAGCTGGGTTGTCTTGTTTTGTAGAGAATTGCATGCCTCTGGTGGCGATTGAAACAAAATTAACATGATTAAATTCAATACTGTAAAAAATGAATTTCTAAATTCACAAATATCCTTCCCAGTGATTTTGACTGTAGGCTCCACATTTTCTGAGTTTTACTTCTAGCAGAAACTGGTGCAAACTTATTTTACATAAGAAGTCGTAAATTTCTGAATAGTCGTTCTCAGTTTTAGAGTGCATGTATACGAAATTATTGTTAAAAATGTTAGTATTTAAAATAATAGATAGTTGTTGCATTCTCAAAATTTTCGCTGACAGTTTTATCACAACTGGTCATCTTATTGTTGGACATTCAATCCTGCCGCTTACGTAAGAGGGAAATTGAAGTATGCAATCTACTCATCTCAAACCACTTTGATCTCATAATCAGTGATATTAAAAAAATGCAGATGACGATATAAGTAACATGCAATAAAGCAATAAGAAAATAATAATTCTACTCATAAAACTCAAAGATATTTGATAATTCAAAAAAAGAAGAACGATAATAGATTAAAGTAAACCGAAAATGCCGTTTGCGAGGGTTTAAAGAATTTGTTTCGCAGGAAGTGAAATGGCAAGAGAATGGAGGGGCAGGGAAGAAGGTAGCTACCAGTGCACTACTACTTACGACTCTACTGACACTAGTAGTTACCTACTGTAACTATAGGAACTGACTGACTTACACACATGGACTTTTGCTTGCTGACTTGGTAAGATGTGTACCTGCTGACATTAAGAGCTGGCTACTTTTACTAGTGCTTGAATACTTTTACTATAAGTTACCTACTTATTCTGGTTGTTTTAATTAAATTATACCAATTACTTATTATTATTAATTATTAATCAATGCTAATTAATTGGTATTAATTTTAGCTCCGACTTTATAATATCAGCTGACTTTTTATATTCGAAGTCGCCTATTGACTGAAGTGGTTGCCAACTGATATTAGTAGTGGTTACGCATTTTATTGAAAGGCTTCCATAAGTCATAAGTTCTTGGACTCGGTTGTGTATATTGATATTACCTTGCATGTTTTGAATGAATCAGGCATATATATCTTGTCCCGCATGCTTTGAATGAATCATGTACATTTACATTACCCCCGCATGTTATATTGGGTCATGTATGTTGCTGTTATTCAGTATGGTTCACTTTTCTGGGCATTACATTTATTGTACGAGCTCAAGAGAATGAAAATTCATGTGCAAGTTCTTCCTGTTCCTGAGGATAATTGGTTTTAAAACAAACCTATAGCTTTATTTGAAATTCGGGCCTCGATCAGGTATTTGAAAATTGTAACAATATTCTAAATTCATTAGCCATCTCCCATGAAATTGTAAAATAAATTTAAAAGATTAGGATGAAAATGTAATAAATATAATATAAAAAGTAGATTATATTGAGAAAGTTGATGTCAAATATCGACAACTAAAATTTTTCTGTTCGCAAGACATGATGAGGTGACGATACTTCGTATCATCACATGATACTTGACTGAGGTGATGCTACGTGTGATTATATTTTTACATCGTATATCATTGATAACTGCGCATAATCTCCTGAATTTTATTATTTTCTTATTCTTTGTCCCATTTTAGAACTATTCATTGGCAGTGGATTGCATGAGTGGCGACAATTGCCGGAGTTGAGATGGAAACTTTTTACTTCGAGCGACGAGAATATCATCTTGAACGATGTATTCTAAAGCAAAAGAGAAAAATTGATAATATATCAGTTTTTCACCAAGTGACGCATTATCCAGTTTGTTCATTCCAGTCACTGTTGGTTATCATTTTTATTCTGCCTGATAATGATGCCTGATCGAGTATGGAATATCAGCATAGAATATTATTTTTAAACATTGCGTTTCCCCCAAAAAGTGAGCTTCAGATCTCGAAAGCAGCTTAATATTTTGATTGGATTCAGCATATTTAAGAAATTAAATGATGAAATCCATACGTAAATTTACGCGGTTTTGCGAGGCATTGAAATCATTGGCGTAGATTATATAGAAATAACTCAATGCTCGAGATAAATTTCATGTTAATTAAGCATTAATTTAATTCCGTTTCTTTTTGGAGAAGCATTTCAGAGTACCTATTAAAACTTCCAACAATATTGTTACCAAAGCAAATTATATAAATCTAAGATTTCACCATATGATGAATCTGTGTATGTATCCAGCAGGACATAGAAGTCACGACGAGGCGTTCAGCTTTCCGCCCCTCAAATCGTCCAACCTCGTCTCGACCAGACGACCGTTTGGCGAACCGACCTGCTTCATCCACACGTTTCCGTCTGACACCAACTCCTGTAACTCCTGCATCAGCTTCACCTGAGCCTCCCAGGACGCGCCCATCACGACCACTCACTTCTACCAGGGTCAGGACACGACCAGTACAGCAGATCAAGTTCGGAGGGCGCGATGAAACCACAGAGGCTGTTGCAGAAACCACGTCTGCTGATGGGTTCGATGATGCCACGGAGGCCGACAAACCTGTTACTCCCAATGACCTTTTCGCGGCCTTATTCGGACCGACAAGTGCTTCTCCCATAGTTCTTTCATCAGCTCCTGATTTAGAAACATTAGAAGAGGAAAAAGTGGTTGATGAAAAAGAGAAGGCCTCTTTACCGAGTATTGAATCTTCATTGGTTGACGAAGAAATTGTGCTAAAAAGTGAAAGAGTAGAAAACGAAGAATTTATTCCTGATACAATTTCGGTGGGTTCGGAAGTCAGAGCAGCTGACGATCAATTTTCTAGAAGTACAGAAAGTTCTATTGTTTCTGAAGGAGAACTTAAGCGTCAAGGATCTCCATCGAGAACTGAAGCACCATTCAGATTCGAAGATTTCTTTACTCCTTCTACCGAAGAGGCTGTGGTGACGAGCCAGCCAGAAACTCCTGCACCAACTCGAGTAACTACTGAGAGAACGCAACGTAGGACAACCGAAGTGGTCCGAACCGCAAATCCCGCAAGAACCGAGACTCCCAGAGTGAGAACCACAACTGCTCCTGAAACCATTGAAAAAGAACTTCTGGTTGGGGATACTCCCGTTGAAGTGAAAGACTTTGATTCAACTGCCTCTTCAAAACCAGTAGATCGGGGACCTCCACAAACTCGTCAACCTTCTACCACAACAACGTCCACTAGCAGACCTCCTCCAAGGAGAGGTGGCAGACCCAAACCTCGAAGCTCGACCCAAAGACCTTCATCGCGCATTGCAGACTACGAGTACGACTACTTCTTCGACGACGACACTGCCGGGGCCCTCGACGGAACCCTTGGAGAGCTGGCAGACCTCACAGAAAAGGCATTACTTCTGAAGGACGGCGAAGTGAGGTGTTATGACACTGGGTACTTCGCTCATCCTGACTCGTGTAAGAAATTCATTTCGTGTTCTAAGACCGTACGGGGCGCCGTCCGCGGATGGGTATATACCTGTCCCCAACAGCTCGTTTTCGATCCAGTAGGTGGAATGTGTAATTGGGCCGAAGCGGTCGATTGTAAAGCACCTATTATTTAACGTTCATCATTACTCCCAAAGTAACCTCCATAATAAGATTATTCTAAAGTAATTTTTCAATTATAACTTCATTATATTGCTGAAAATTTCAGGTGTAATTTTCAGAATGTGGAATAGTCCCTTTCTTGTTATTTATTGTAAAAGGGGACGGAAATGAGATTTGTTAGGAAAAATTAAATAAAAGTCTTGTTTATGTGAGGTTGAAATAGAAATGGTCGATACTACACTTCCAGCATTGGGCGAGGACCGAAATGTGTTTTCCGAAAAGTGATTTTAATTTTGTGCAGTTCTAATCGTAAACATATCTTTGTATGATACATCATCGCATGTAATATATATTGTATACTAATTTTAGTTTGCTCTCTCTTTTGATATTCTTTTTGCTCGACTCTCGTGTAAAAATTAATTGGTGGCTGGAGATGTAAATGCAAACGAGCGTTATTTTTTGTAAGCCACTTTGAAATTATTGAAACTTCTTTAGGAGTGCAGGCAATTTGATGCGAAGGATGACATCGATATCCTAGATGCCCAACTACTGCACCTAATGTAGATATCGAACGCAGATACTCAATTTATGTTCGTAGTCTTAGAATCTCGGATACTTTTAAATTTCAATACAAGAAAAATATCTCTTATCTCATCTATTACGTTTACGTAGTAATATCCCAGAAAGAGAACTAAAGAGGCACAGATTATATCCCAGATTCTAAACTTGTATATGCGGTTGTGGCATGAAGATACTCATTTAATCAAAATAGATACGGTATCCCATATAATATAATCAATTAACGCACACTTGAAACAGCGCCAATAATTGTTCGCTCTTGTGAAGCTCTCTACAAACAATCTCTTAATTGTTGGCCGCATTGGCTGGCAGTAAATTCGAATATTTTTAGACGCGCGTAATGATATTACTTTTGATCCATAATGAAGAAACTAAAGTGCTTCATTTCGAATGAAGTGGGCCCAATTATCATGTAATTGTTTCTTATAAAGTTGCACTTTAACATTTATGGACTTTAAACTCTTCATAAATTATGAAGGTTGCTTTAAGATATCGAATTTTATGATGGGATTCGCAATGAAAACCATTTTTTCTCACTGAAATTTTAGAATTTCGGCGCATTTCGCGTATATCAAAAATTTTGTTAACTTTGTTCTTGATATTTTTAAATGACTGAAATTTAATTTTTTAAATGACTGAAATTTAATTTTTTAAATGACTGAAATTTATTTTATTTAATTAATAAAATTGCGAGAATATGAGTACTTGTTAAAATCTTGGATCTATGGTTAGGTGAAGTTCATAAACAAAATTTAAATCCAGTGCCAATGGAAACCTGAAATGAATGTCGTATAAATGCAAGATGCTGAAATACTAATTTAAGATTGAACATTACATATAGTTCAATTCAAAGAACAAGAATTATAGATGAGGAGTTGAAGATTGATAATTTAAAAAAAATGGTGCAATAAACTTCAAGCAGGAATGCCAACAGACATAGTCAGTAGTGAAAATTCAACAGTGATAAAAGACACATCCGCCGGTTAGAATATCTGAGGCCGTAGTATATCACGAACTTAAAATTGTGGGCGTGTTACAAGTGCCATGCATTTGAGTGCACACATGGACACGTTATGGATTGAGTGCACACATGGACACGTTATGGATTGAGTGCACACATGGACACGTTATGGATTGAGTGCACACATGGACACGTTATCTCAGGCACTATTGCTGAGGCACCACGTGTACAAGAGGTGTGTCTGTATGATGTGTACATGGCATGTACATTCCGTGGGCAAGACGTGTCCATGGTGCGTGAATGGTAAGCGAGCACGACGTTTGCATGTAGTGTGCACGATGTATTTGTGAATTATGCATGACGTGTACAAGACGTGTGTCTGATGTGTACATGGCGTGTACATTTCGTGGGCAAGACGTGTTCAAGATGCGCGAATGATAAGCGCGGATGACGTTGCATGATTTGTGCACCATGTGTTCGTGATGTATGAATGACTTGAACAAGACGTGTGCGTGTCGCTTATATTGCGTGCAAATGATGTGTAAAGGACATGTTCGTGTGCGAGTACGCCCCAGGTGCCTTGTAAGTAAATAAATAAATCTCCAGCGTTTGCCACGAACTGCATTCATTATCCTTGCATAGATAAGGATCGTCGAAATTATTTAATGAACTTCGTATATAACGTATATTTTATTGGTCGAAGTAAATTTTAACTCGAATACCGTTCCTAGGTATCAATGGAATTACTATGAAACAAATTTGGTGTAGGATGGATACGAAGCTTTGTTAGTTTAGTGTTGGATGGATACGAAGCTTTGTTAGTTTAGTGTAGGATGGATACGAAGCTTTGTTAGTTTAGTGTAGGATGGATACGAAGCTTTGTTAGTTTAGTGTAGGATGGATACGAAGCAATGTTAGTTTAGTGAAGGATGGGTACTAAATTCAGTGTTTGTAGCTTAGTGTGTAATTACTTGGTTCTAGAATGGAAAATAGACCTTACTCATACCATAATTTCTTAGTATGAACCCTATAAATTGCGGTCAAAATTTTGGCATAACGCACACATTTTTATCTACCAGCCTCTCATGATTTTTCTCAAAATTTGCAAGATTTCTGATTCGAATGCTGTATTGAAGGACCTGATAACGAAATTTGTGAAAATGGCAAGTACAAAATATTACCAATTAATCAAATACATTGATACCAGTATTTTCATACAAGATATAATGCAATAATCACAAGTAATATGAATTGCATTAATAATAAAAAAGAATTGGGTGAAGCATAAGCATAATCAATTGAATCTGGTGATTGAACGGACAAGTTAACATCAGGGCTAAGAGAACAGACGACTGCAGGTCGGAACAAAATGTAACTAGATGCGTTTCTATGATATTGTGATTAGAATGAATAAATTATCTTCAGTCGTCGAATTATTGTAGGCTTCAGAAGAGTGGTTCGACTCGTAGCAAGAGATGTAATGCTTCTTGTTTGAACTCGTCATAAATTTTATCCATTGTTCGGTGACGGAAATTTCCCTCATGTTATTTTTGCTCACATTATTTTAGGCAGAACTGAGGCTATTATTTGCTCGCTGTTCCGAGCAGGTCGTAAATAGCGAGCAGCGCTCCATAAATCTTAGGACTTCTGGTGCTGGCGTCTAGCGTCAGCCTCGCAGCTGACATTCCAGCGCTACTTTCACGCCAGACAATCGCCCGTGACACTCAAGTGTGACACTCTAGTGTGATACTCTAGTGTGACACTTGCGTGTGACACTCTAGTGCGACACTTGCGTGTGACACACTAGTGTGACACTCTAGTGTGACACTTGCGTGTGATACTCTAGTGTGACACTTGCATGTGACACTCTAGTGTGACACTTGCGTGTGATACTCTAGTGTGACACTTGTGTGTGACACTCTAGTGTGACACTTGCGTGTGACACTCTAGTGTGACACTTGCGTGTGATACGCTAGTGGGAACCTCGAGTGTGACACTTGCGCGTTATACTCAAGCGTCACACTACGGTGTAACAATCTAATGCTATTCTTTCGTAAGACACTAGTGTAACACTTGCGTGTAGCACTGCTGCGAGTTGTAGGATCAGCTGTGAGTCATACTCGTGAGTTCAACTCACCTGAGACACTTGCTTGTGGTATGACATGTTGAGTGCTCCTTTAGATGGAACGAACTGAAGAATTTGGTTATTTGCTTGGCCAGCAATTTTCTATCTATTCGACGTCAAACGTGCCCATTAGCCTACACAACTCTTATTTTTGTAGATGAGTTTCCTCGCCAAGTTGCTTCACACATGCAAAGATGACAGGAAAACCTTCCTCTTGACGGAGTACTGGGCAGCCAGCGCTGCATCATGTAACTTCCAAACTCACTGGACGCGCCAGCTTCTCTCCTCCCATAATCCAACGGCAGAGATGGAGCATCCATGTTGTCATAAAGCAGGTTTAACAACAGCGCAAAATAACAGTATTGGTTCCGCTGCAGAAAAAGATACATCCATTAAAGTTAAAACTGTGGCCAATGCCGATACACACCCACACACGCTGTACACCATCAATCCCTCACACACCCCATACACATCCCACACACTCCACACGCCACTCCTTCACACATACGCACCGCATACACACCATACACCTCGCTATCCTTTAACAAGTCTCGGAAAGCGATTGTCCCTCTGAATAGAACTTTGACAGCAGCTCTGTTGATTAATGAGGGTATCTATCACAGTTCCTCCCTTCTCTCGCTGGTACGGAAATTAAAATCTTTAAGTTCGCACTCTCAAAGTTATGGACCAGTCCGGTTATCATTGTCCATGTGTACAAGATGACATACATCTTCTGCCATCCATCTGACCACGGACGTGAAGGTTCACCGGACCGCTTCCAGCTACCGCAATGATCCCACTATGAACGGAATACACAGCTGGCAGCAGTACTCCGTGACAGGGGTCACAGGGGCTCTGAAGCGTTTGATCATAGTTTTATTTTTTGTTCCGCAAGATCCACTCGATCGATCTTTCACCTGCCGCTTGCACTTATAGCAACTATGTGGTCACCAAACTTGACTTTGGCACTTTTCTTTACTCCAAGGCTGCGAACAAGTTGCTTCGCCCCAACTAGTGTTCCGTCCCATGCCAGGTGGCTGTGATCAATCCCGACTCTTCTGATATAACTGAAACTCAAACTTGGTCTCGTTGAATTGCATCTTGTTCATCAGGGCAAAATCATATATTGCAGACATGCCTTCTTGCATGCTTCTCACAATCCGCCCTGGCCGCATGCGTCATCAGTACCCCACCGTTGGCAAATGATGATGTGCTTCCTTCTATGTCTACGTCGACAATGTGAAAGAATAAAAAGATCGGATTAAGCACCGTCTCCTGAAGTAGTCCTCTTTTATCTCTCTGCTCGCTTGACCTTGCCTCTTCAAAAGCGCCAGCTTGTAATCTGTCGGTAACAAGGTTGTGGATCTACGCCGAAAACTCTCCTCCGACCCAGATCGAGTAGTATTAGTTTTTTGGCGGTCAACTTCATCAAAACCTTTGCAAAGTCCACGTTGGCCCCATCCTCCTGTTTGGCGAAAATTTCTTGGTGATGCTCCAGTAACTGGTAGATGCAAGAACAATTTCGCTGGCAATCATATTGTTTTTGATTGAATAGCTCAGCGTCACACAAATACTACTCTAATCCCACGATTAGACCAAGGCCACGACCTTTTTCAAATACCTTGATTACATTGGTGTTCGTGTCACTAATCGACAATTATGGGTCCGACACTTTCACCCATATTGCAGACGGAAGTTATCAGTACAATACTATTTAGTTTCTTGGAATTTTCCTCCTCTCAGCGATGCATTCCAGAGCAAAATCAGTAGGTCCTTCAGTGTTCCTATATACGCGTTAGCGCATTGACTCCATCCGGACAAATCTCCTCTCAGAGTCGACAAGTCTCTTCTCCACACAGCATACATACCCCACACGCCCTACACACCCCATACACATCCCTCAAACCCATCCACATCCCTCACATCCCATACATATCCCTTAGTCCCTACGCAAGCTAAAAATCCATCCATTCATCCCATTCCACACACTCCGTACATGGACATCCCTCACATCCCAAATACCGCACACACTTTATTCACACCACAAACACGCACCGCGAACTCACCCCTAATACAGAATATTATCATGCCGATATTTTAAAGTAATAATTTTTAGCCGCACAGGCGCAGGCTGTTGCATCATTTATTATAAATCTTCATCAAACTCTCTCCCTACTTACGCGGTATTTTTTGGGGGCAATATTTGCGTAACCTGCGTAAGTATTTAGGATGGGCTCGGCAGGTCTCAGGCTTGCGCCTGCTGCTTAGCCTGAAATTTTTGCTAAGCTCGGTAAACTTCGGTCATCGATCACTGCGACTCGGCCTCGTTTGCAGCCAAGAGTTGTTCACAAGAACGTTACGATAATTGTATCTCTAATCTATGTCGTAAACTGAGTTTTCGTGATAGGGACAGAAATAAGCGATTTGTATATGAGTTACAAATTGGTACATGATTACACACAGGAAAAATGTATAGGGAAAATGGCTATGTTGTGATGAGCGTAAATGTCACCCTCATATCTGAGATTTCAGGAATTTTGACGAAGTTCTCATTTCAACAAACTTTCATTCCTAAATATATAAGGTTTTTTTACGTGTAAACAGTTTGTCTCGAGCCATCACGACTGGCTATTGCTTTTGTAACGGAATTATTTGTACGTTTCTACATGCATGTTTATCAGTGAATATACTATAGAATATTTATACTTTTCTGATTTGTTTTTCGACGTTTTTACGCATAATAAAAAAATTCAGATATATTCCCCTGGTTTTAGCCATTGCCATATTTGAAATCAAATTTTTGCAACGCAGTTTATATGGAAATCTTGAATTCTCGCGCAAACTGCGCGGGAATTCAAGACGCTGGCGCGGCCGTGGCTGCGGTGATTGCGCTTCTTGTTTACGGACGGCGGTGAGATTGGCACAACAGTTCATGGTCGTCAAATTCCGTTCTTTATTATTTAAGTTTTTAAGTTTCTATTAAGTTTTGTTTTCAGTTTTTAGAGTTTCTATTAAGTAGAGTTTTTAATAGCAACATTTCGGATTTATTCGAAAATTGTTTAGATTTTTGTAGATCACATATTAATCGAATTGTTTTACTAGAATTTAAAACTCTAAAATGTGGTTAAAAGAAGGAGAATATGTTAAAGATATTCGGTAAAAATATTTGCTCGTAAAGTTATTCAATTTTGAGGTTTCATTCGATCATTTTGCTATCCAATTTCCACGGCATCATCTCGGCTTCAATCATACGTCATCGAATTCCAGGACGTCTCGTTGGCTTCGTTCCCAATTCCCGTTCCGGACAAGAAAATCATTCCCGGGCCTAAATGATAATAATAATAATAATAATAATAATAATAATAATAATAATAATAAAACGCTATTACGCTAATTACGCTATTAAAAAGTTTTAAATATGTGCATAATAATTATTTTAAAATTAATTAATCATTCTAAATTTAAAGCGCTAAGGAAAGTAAGAGTATGCAGTAAGTGAACGATATACATGAGGGATGAGGGTAAATGCCTGGGTCAGTTGCGCTGGGGGCGCCGTCGTGTGAGGTTGTGTGTGTGTGTAGCTCCCGTACCTCTTCAGCTCGGGTATCACCGGCCGTCGGTGGCGTTCTAATGCAGCGAGGTCAAATGCGTGGTCTAATGTTACATGCGTTAGAAATTTAACATAGCCATAAATTAATGACACATAAATAAATAAATGACACATAAATAAATAAATGACACATAAATAAATAAATGACACATAAATAAATTCTCGACACATAAATAAATAAATGTGTCGAGAATATAATTAGGAGCGTAAATGTTATCTGTGTGAACGTTATAATATCAAGAAAACAGATTTGTTTTCTAAAAGAGCCACTTGCTTCTTGTCCTCTGAAATTTATTAATTAAAAATTTTGAGCGTCGCTTCGTATAAATTCAGTTTTAATTTCATAGCACGCGTGAATATATATACGAAAATACAGAAAATAATCGCAAGGCGAAATTTTATAAACATTTTGAGACCAGTCACTAATTACCCTAATTCAGCCAGATGAATATTGAATGGAGATAATACTTACATATTTATTTTATTTTACGCTACATTCAACAATTAATCTTATAATTCACCAATTACCCGTTTCCAATACGAAAAAATTGATCAAATGTTTTTAGTTAGAAGGTCACATAAAATTGATGCAATTAATGCATTGGCTCAGTCATTGAATTTATGGATTATGAGTATTCAGCGGAAAATATTTTTTTTGGTTGCAAAATTGAAACTATTTCCATTGCAAATGCATGCATTTAAAAAAAGTCTGTATTCGCATGAGGTTTTGAATACATTTTTATGCGAACGATATTTCCAATAAATATTTTGTAATCTTATCTTCAAGGATTAAATCTAAGGGCTAAGTAAATTTCCTTCTCCCCTAATTTGTGTTTTTTCATAAAGCGGATCAAGGCGCTTATGACATTTCTTGTGATCCGGATGCTGCCTCGTAATCCGTTTTAAATTACGACCTCTGATCGTAATCAACCTGCTTCTCAGTCTACTTCCGGTTTTAGCGACATTTTTAGCCGACGTATTTTCCTAATAAATTATTACTGGGCACCGAAGCTCGGTAATAATTTTAATGAAGATTTTTTAGAATAAGAAAATAATTTTATATATTCCGATGCAGAGTGGGTGAGGAATTCATCTAGATTTTATACTTGCCATCTAATATAAGTTTACCGTGCAAAGTTTAGCACATGATTACAAATCATTCAACTTATGAATATATCCCAAAAAACTTGAATTCATATAATACTAATCATGGACTTGAAATATTGGGTGTCTTGAAGACTCAGTAAATTCTGTTGGCTATTTTTATCCCAGTTTATGTACTGTTTCGGAAATAAATGTATTAAAAATGTAATTTTTGATGATTATTTTCAAGGAATTTGGCGCAAACAAAAATTTTCAGTGCGAATTTCAAAATAGTGATAGAAAATAAGCTCAAGTTTGTGCCATAATACGCCAAACACGAATAGAAAAATCAACGTGGATTTATAATTTTTTCAGCTTGTATATATAAGGTAAATAAAATTAGAAAATTAAAATAAACAAGTTGACCTCGACAAATGTTTGTCGAGGTCAACTTGTTTGTTTTAATTTTCTAATTTTATTTACCTTATACTGTATATACAAGCTGAAAAAATTATAAATCCACGTTGATTTTTCTATTCGTGTTTGGCGTATTATGGCACAAACTTGAGCTTATTTTCTATCATTATTTTGAAATTCGCACAGAAAATTTTTGTTTGCGCCAAATTCTTTGAAAATAATCATCAAAAATTACATTTTTAATACATTTATTTAATAATACGCAGAAAAAAATTATTACTTCCGGATTATTGGAATAAACATTAGCATTGATCAGTTGGGTGATGAGGTTTGTTGGTTTAATGTTTACATAATCTGATGCAAACAGCATGTATGCTGACCAAAGGCAAGTACACACATTGCAGCTTTATCATGCATTACAGCTTAGTAGTAGGGATTGTCACGCAGTGATATTGGACACGCAGTAGACCTGTCACGAAGTAAGTAATACATGTCACGCAGTTATTAGTATCACGCAGTAATGCGTGGATGACAGTTAGCTACATTACTGCTTCACTGCCTTATTAAGTATTAGAGATGATGTTAAGTAGACACTGCCAGTTGCGTGGCAGAAGCAACAAGCCTCGGGAATGAGACATTAGGCCGCTACAGCCCCTTCCTGCAACACTAACTTCTAATTAACGGCCGCTGCTGCCTCTGTGATAACCGCGTGAACCTCATTAATGAATGTTTGTTAGAGCCTCATTCATGAATGTTTGTGAGGGCTCAGTCATGAATATTAGTAAGGGCGTCATTCATGAATGTTTGTGAGAGCCTCATTCATGAGTGCGGGTTGGATCCACATCCTGTATTTCCTGTGCGCCAAAGCAACGAAATTCCAACAATATTTGCAACAACCATAGGATATTGTACCATCGTGTTGCACGTGGAAAACAACTAGAAATATTTCATCTACGTTTAAATTATTTACATTTGAATTCAGAATGAAAATTCTGCAAGTTTAAAGTATGGCAAAAGTTGGGGCCTTGAATAGTGGCGGAAATGGCTATACGACCACTCGTTTTTTTCTGAATATTTTTTCTTGCATAGAAAATACTGGATATTAATTATACGTGGTTAAACTAAGTTTAAAAACGGTTCCAACGGTATACGAAAAAAAAATAATTTTGTCAAAATATATGAGAATAAATTATGAAAATTAGAAAAACCTATAGGTGGAAATGGTTATAAGACTATGATGGGTTTTTCATAATTTTAGTATCTTTCTGTTATATTTTCACGTTAAAAAGTACAGCAATATAAAGAACATCCTGATTTTCGCCACGTATGGTACTTCTGGTGTAGTTCAGTGTCCTCATTTATATTTTCTCGAAGTATAAAAGATGCCAAATGTTGCAAGACTCACAGAGGCCGAGAAGGCGCAGATTTTGGCCTTTGCGAAATACGTTAGAAGCCAACGGGATATCGCAAATAAATAAAACGCTCCAAATCCGTTGTACAATCATTTGTTACTAATTCGGACGGCTACAGATCAAAAATTCTCCTTGGACCAACCCCAAAATTAACTGGCAGGGATCTTGGGCGACCGTTTTCAGAGGCTTCTAACGCTGGCAATAACTCTACTTCTGTAAATTTGGCCACTGGAGTTGATGTGACAGCATGACGCATCCGTCAGATATTGCATGACTCGAAGAAATTCAAGTACATGAAGCGGAAAAATGTCAATATATGCTCAAACAAAAGCATATTGTCAACCGACTAAACCAGCTGCAAAAAATGTACTTATCGGTGAGAGATTATCTTCAGCGAAGAAAAAAGTTCAATCTTGATGGTCCAGATGGATGGCAATGCTATTGGCACCACCTGGACCGTAAGCCTGAATTCTTTTCCAAGCGGAAATCTGGTGTTGGTTCGGTCATGGTTTGGGGGGCGTTCAGCTGAATGGGAAAATCAAATCTAGCTGTTATACAAGGGAGACAAGGTTCCGATGCATACAAGCACCCGCTATTTCAAGATCTTCTCCCTTTTGCCGATGAGAAACATGAGGGTTCATATGTTTTCCAGCAAGACAATGCTTCGACTCACACTTAAAAGTCAGCAAACAAATTGTTCCAAGAGCAAAATATTACCCTGTTGCCTTGGCCAGTGCTTAACAATGACCTCAATCCCATTGAAAATCTATGGGGCATCATGGCAAGGGATCCTTCGTTCCTGGGATAAAATTCCTCCAGAGACTCTGGATTATTTGGTAAATCGCATGGGGAGAAGATGCATTGGGGTATTTAAGGCGAAAAGAGGTAAGATTGCCTATTAAACCGAGTGTATGGGACCCAAAACGGAAAAACCGTTCATGGTCTTATAACCATTTCCACCGATGTATTTCTAATTTTCATAATTTCTTCTCATTTATTATGAAAAAATTATTTATTTTTCGTATAGCGTTGGAACCGTTTTTAAATGTAGTTTAACCTCTTATAATTTGAATCCAGTATTTTTTATGCAAGAAAAAATATTCAGAAGAAAAATGGAGGTCGTATAGCCATTTCCGCCACTGTACACAAAATTTTAGAATTGGGCAATAAAATGAAATCCTTATCGAATTGGTAAATCTTCATACTGTCTAGTAATTCGTAAGTCCCATATATCTCATTATTTATTTTCAATTCTAATACATATTACTTTTTGATTTAACAATATATTTGGAGTTTCTTAGCAAAGATCTATCAGTAACAGGAATATAGGGCGGCGCTGTGGTCAGGATGAGGTGACGCTGACGAGAGGATGGCAAGAAAAACGGTCCTGCGTATCTCGGTGCGACCGTCGCCCAGATGGACGACGTTGGCGCCGCGGGTGGTGTGCGTTATTTTAGGGAAATTCCGTGTAGAAAGGAGTCTTTTGCAGGTAAATTTACGTTAGATAGGGAAATTCCGTGTATAAAGGATTTTTTTTGCGGTGAAATTTACGTTAGAAAGAGATGCGAAGTAGAAAATTCTAGGGTTAAGTGGGAGATAAATGAAAGACAATGGGAGGTACGTTTGGAGCCAGAATTTGAGCTTCAATAAGGGCATATCCTGAGAGGTAGAGAAGAATAGAATAGAAGTGTCGGCGTTGAAGAAATAGGCCCATGGCCTGTTGCCGATTCTTGAACTTTTCGTGACTTGATTCACAAGGGATCCGGCCTTTGGAACCCGATCTTTCCATAATGTTTTTGAAGATGTTCATACTCGGAGCGTCAACGATGCTATCAGGGAGGCTGTTCCACATGTAAGAGATTATACAACAAGGAAGAAGTCAAGGAAAATATGTGACGGAGAACATTCTGAAAATATTTATAATGGAGGAAAAAAATTAACGGAATCAATGATAAAATTCAAGCTGTACCTAAGCAACATAAGATAATATTTTTTAAAATAATTTAAACCTAACTTTTTCCTACAGACGAAAAAACGCAAGACAAAAAGTGTGCGAAAGGAAGCCAAATTTCGACGCGAAAAATAATAACCAAATTAGATGTGACGCGCTCCGAAAAAATTACAATCAGTCGTCTGGTTGAAAAAAAAAGACTACTTAAAATTGAAAAATGGCGACTTCCGTATGAAAATATCCGATTCCTGTATGAAAATTTTATTATTACGATTGTGAACTATATTATATATAATATTATAAATAATTACTTCGTGTAGCTTTGAGGTCGAAAATTTTTATTTTGTTCATACACTTCGACACGGAAATCTTTCTAAGTCAACAACTACACAAAAAACTTAATAAAGTTTATAGTTGAACAATTTTTTTCTTTATATCAACCCATAGTCAGTGAAGCCCGCAAATCACCATTCCACAAATCACCTTCTTCATTCAAAAAACGAAATTAATGAAAGTAATTCATCATCAATAGGTAGTAATAACTAATTATATAATGAATGGTCGGTCATTTTATTTTTGTGCTAACGATAGCGTCCCTCAAGTCGAGAAATAAGTTCATAAGAAATACGTTTGGCAATTTTTTGCAATAATTCGCTACTTTTACTGTAAGTGGGTCAGTGTTATCCCGTGCAAATTGTTTTGTTCACTCATAGACTCGCACACGTACAATGTAAGAGCCTTCATGTCTGTTCCATTCATTGAATAATCGAAGCCTCTATTTAGAGTGACACTACTCAGTGCTATCACCCCTCAGTGCTATCACCACTCAGTGCTATCGCCACTCAGTGCTATCACCACTCAGTGCTATCGCGCCTCAGTGCTATCACCACTCAGTGTTATTACCACTCAGTGCTATCACCACTCAGTGTTATCACCACTCAGAGCCAACAATCACCTTCATCGCCACCCTCTCACCGTCTCCTCAGCTAAGGTGAGTGCTATCAAGTTTACCAAATTCAATTATGGTGGCATCGAATTTCGCAAAATTCACTGCCACCATAATTGGCATATTAATGAAATGAATATGTTAAATTTATTTTCTTTAATTTAAAGTGAAATATTTAACCTAATTTAAAACCTCCGACCTGTGTTTCTCTCAGTGAATTGCACATAAATTTTGAAGTAGGGGGCCCTTGGGATTGGCTTAGCGCTCGACGAAGATCGGCCGTCTCTGCTTCTCCGATAAATGTTAACGTTCTAAAGCAGTTGTTGTGTTCCGGAAATGAGATTGAATCGACCCAGCTTTTGGCCTTGCAGTTTAGGCCTCAGTTGTGTTCATTTCCATAACAATAGAAGCCCGAAAACGTGGGATTTCTGCGACAAAAATCTGCATGGTATCTGAATGGAATTTTGTTATAAAAGTTTTTCAAATAAGTGATTTTTGAGGCTCGAGAGGAACTGGCATAACCGTCTGATTTAGAGAAGTGTGTTTTCAAGGACCGTTATTGTAGTAATTAAATTAATGAATATTGTAATGATTTGGAAGTGTTAATGATTAAATAATTTCGTATGATGAAGACCGTGAAAAATGAAATGCCCGGGAAAAATTATTCTTGGAAATTCCAAGAATTGAGAGTTCCTAGGAATTGAGATTAGCAACTTAAATTCCTAGTCTCAATTACTGAGACAAACTTGAAGGAGTTTGGCCTCTAAAATTCTATGGTGAGGTCAAATTTCCCAAACTTAGAAAAATCATCAATGAGGTAATTTTTAAGTTGTAGATACTGCACCTGTAGGAATTTTGATTGTTAAAATTAAAAAATATCTGACACTTTAATAAATATTAGTGCTATGTTGTTTTTTGTGGGGGCCAGTGAGTGAATAGATAGAGGGGATCATGTCAGTACCTACTCTATGGAGTCACGGGAGACTTTACAGAACAGAGGCAGTTGACCTAATTAAATAATGTCTATAAAAAAACCTAGTACACGAGCCTGCAGCAGCAAGAAAACTACATAGATCATTAGATCTATTATGGGACACAGATTTAAATAAAATAGGTCGTCTGGAACATAACTCATTACGAAAAAAATTTATAATAAACCGAATAGTTAATAAACATTTTCTGGAGCGGCGTGCTCATTGAACGGTTGTAGTGTCCTATAGAAGCTTCTTTTGATGCCTAGTTAACCCATTGTAGGCTTGAATCAAGCCATGTTTCGTATAATAGATAGCGGCACCCACGAGGGAGCGGTTGCTTCTGCACTACTGCTTCGTGATGACGAGCTGGTAACAACGATAGGTTGCGCCCGCACCAACGATACCTGGGGCCATATAAGCGATACCTTGGGCCAAATCAGCGATACCGTGTATTTTTACTTGCGATACCTTGTGCCATACCAGCGATACGTTGTGGTCTTACTGCGATACCTTGTGCCATACCAGCGATACCTAGGGCCATACCAGCGATACCTTGGGTTCATGAAATCGCTAGCTTGGACCCATTTTTACGATAACATGAGTTTACTGGAACGATACACTGAGCTAATAAAAAAGATATATAGGGCTTAAAAGAGCGATATAATTTGTTTGCGAATGTTGCGCTTCTTCGAGCGATATATTTTGGTTCTGCAAACTGTAAATTATTGTCTGCGTACGATACATTATTTTCTTTAGAAGGATACATATAAATCATGGCTGCGTGCTATGACTGTGTCTTGACTGCTAGACATGGCTGCATCTTGACTGCATGGAATGACTGTGTCTTGACTGCGTGGCATGACTGTGTCTTGACTGCGTGGCATGACTGTGTCTTGACTGCGTGGCATGACTGTGTCTTGAAGTGGCATGACTATGTTTTGACTGCGTGGCATGACTGTCTCTTGACTGCGTGGCATGACTGTGTCTTGATTGCATGGCATGACTATGTTTTGACTGCGTAACATGACTGTCTTGACTTTATAAATGTCAAGCTATAACCCACACATAACCTGGAACTCTCCCATTATCTAGTATTGAGCTGCAATGCATCATTAGATTATGCATCACACGGCCGCCTCGTTATGCATTCCACGGTTATACATCACACATTTATACATCACACGGCAGCTCCGTTGTACTTTTTCACACAATCAATGGACCTCAATACACAACTAGCTCAGCTGCGTGCTGATAGTCACACAAAGGAGGGCTAGGCAAAGCCAAATAAAACAAAGGCGCTGAGCACGAGTCGTCCGTCATTGTGGCGTCTGAGGACCATGTAACATCAACTGCATTTAAAATACATCCAAGTGAAGGGTATGAGTTTGGAACACAAGTGCAAAAATTTTAGAGCATTAGATGAATGTGTCGGACACAATGTTGATTGTTAGTAAGCCTTTAGACCCGATGTAGTTTGTCAAAGTAAGGTGAGGAAATAATTCACTGTTAACGTCGATACATAATGCTTTGGTATCCGGTACAAAGACGCTTGACGCATGGATGCTTTACATTAATGCACGTGAGACTGCGCTACTTGACTCAACGACACGTGACACAAAAACATGTGACACAATGAGACTCAGCATAAAAACATGTGGCACAATGGCACTTGATACAAAAAATGTGACTCAATGACCTTAGCTTAAAAAGATGTGACACAATGAAACACTTGACACAAAAACATGTGAAACAATTACACTTAGCACAAAAACATGTGACACAATGACACTTGATACACAAACAGCTGGCAAGAGTTAAGACAACGTGTGTCAAGATTCTTTAATAACTGAAACCTCAATTGAAGTTAAGAGCGCGTCACTGGCGGCCACTCGTATAGGGGAGACGAAGGCCACTAAGAGTAACAATGTATACTATAACAAATTAATGAACGAGCGCGTTGAACAATGGCGTGCGTAATGTGATGGTATCTCTACTGAATAATCCCTGAATAACGCTGAACAACGTTGATTACGATTTGATTGTGTTGAAACAATGTTTTTTTAACGTAATATTAATGTCAGATGCCTGGTGAGCACGCAATGGCTGAGTAGTGTTAAAAAGGAATTCGTTAAATAGCAATGCTTTGTTGTCACTTGAACATGAAGTCATCCTCTTACATTCATAATGAACAATTTCGAGATCATAGATGCGTCGTACCAACTTATTTCCTTTAATTTCCGTACAGACATTCTATTAACAACTCTTTCGCTTGTCAAGAGGCTTAACTCCTTTTAGCTTTTTAGCACGGCATTAGCGACATTAAGTTTGTACTGGGATGCGATTTACGTTAAATTATGGATAGAAGGCTGAATTAAGCCGTTTACTTCACTTACATAGCATTCAAATAGCACGTGCAAATTATTAGTTGTTAATTCATGGCTTACGCAAGTTCTCTTCCCACCCTAGAGTTTTCTATATGTGTAGAGAGTGCTAACGCTGAAATAGACACGCTCGTAGCAAATGCAGCAATTTCTTAAAAAAGCAGACATTCTTAAAGCAGACATTTTTTAAGCTGACATTAATTAAAGCTGACATTCTTAAATTTAGGCAAGTATCCCGAGCAATATCGCGTTAAGCATCCCAATGTGTACACTCAAATACTCAGGTTTTTACTTCGTATTAATATACTCATCTAAAATTCACAAGCACGTCGACTTTAACTCGCAGGTCCCATGTTTGCATCGTATCCAGTTTCCATCAGTATTCGTCTAAAATATAGGCCTGAGTGTGAAGGTTTATTTAAAGCGCTTATTTGCATTGCAACTACGGCCAAGTCATCATATGGCTTATTCATTATCCTTAATTCTTATTCGTACAGGACTACATAAAACCTAGGAAAAAAGACTTTGAAGTTTAAAAGTCTCGTCTGACAAGGTCAAAGGAGCACGTGCAATCGCCCACTAGAAGACTGGATCTCATCGGAAGAGATTTTCAATTAAAATGCGATGATCATGGGATATGAGGCTCATAGAATAAAGAAAGTTTAACCATTATTAGATTAATTTAAATAGACATTTTAGACGATAGCATTTGACAAGAAATTCTTTGATCTATATCAAACCATACATCAATTTATTGCTGGTAATAACAAGAAAATATGCATATTTTTCATAGGTATAACTAATTAAATCGTGGATGAACTGCACTCATTTTTCAATAATAAAATGACTTAACAACCTTGATTTATTTAGCTTCATTCATTCATTATTCAATACTGGAATCACGCAAATCTTCTTATAATATATATTTTTGGAAAGGGAAATTAAAACCAAAAGTTAATCTGAAACAAGTATAAGATCAACTCTAAATCCAGAGGATTTAGGGATCAACGAAAATTGGAATTCAATCAACTTTATTGGGAGTGTCAAGTAAATTAAATGTTCGGTCCAAACTGCGTGGAGTTTATCGAGAATATATTGAAAATCAATTTACGGAAATATTCGCTCCATTAATCGCTTTCAGTACAAGCACAAATTAGGTCTAAAAATTAAACTAAACCACGCAATAAAAAACAGGCAATTCAAGTCCACGCAACACAAGTCCAGGCAGCACTTGTGTGTGCAGCACGCAGTGTACAAGTCCACGCAGTACAAGTCCACGCAGCACAAGTCCACGCAACACAAGTCCACGCAACACAAGTCCACGCAACACAAGTCCACGCAGCACAAGTCCACGCAGTACAAGTCCACGCAGCACAAGTCCACGCAACACAAGTCCACGCAGCACAAGTCCACGCAGCACAAGTCCACGCAGCACAAGTCCACGCAGCACAAGTCCACGCAGCACAAGTCCACGCTTGCCTTATACGGGAGCGCACGCACGCGACTGAACGTCACACAGCGTAGAGCAGCTGTAATAAACAGCTATCACGCAGCTGTTAACAAGCTCAACCAAATAGCTGAAGAACAGCTGCACTCCGCACCTGCCGAGCGGTTATAGCACCTGTTTGCTCCACCAGCTGTTGCGCAGCAGCGCCTCGCAGCTGTAAGGCAGCTCATCACACAGATGTAGAGTAGCTGCTCCACGCAGCTGTAATGCCGCTGCACCACACTACAGCTGTAGCGCAGCTACATCGCACAGCTGTAGCACCGCTGCACCACTGCAGCTGAAATACAATTACATGGCACAGCTGTGCCATGTAATTGTAATCGTTTAAATTTGGCAATTTCTGCGAATATTTTTTAGCGTGAAATAGCCCAAAATATTCATTATTTATTGTCACACCAACCTTGAGACGTTACCGTGCACTAGCACCTCCAGCTCATCATGCGGTGCACTAGCACCTCCAGCTCATCATGCCGTGCACTAGCACCTCCAGCTCATCATGCGGTGCACTAGCACCTCCTGCTCATCATGCCGTGCATTAGCACCTCCTGCTCATCATGCCGTGCACTAGCACCTCCAGCTCATCATGCCGTGCATTAGCACCTCCTGCTCATCATGCCGTACACTAGCACCTCCGGCTCATCATGCCGTGCACTAGCACCTCCAGCTCATCATGCCGTGCACTAGCACCTCCTGCCCATCTTGCCGTGCACTAGCACCTCCTGCCCATCTTGCCGTGCACTAGCACCTCCTGCCCATCTTGCCGTGCACTAGCACCTCCTGCTCATCATTTAAGGTTACGTTCGAACTGCCATGAAAGTTTCGCTTTTACTGTCACAAAAGTCGCCATAGTCCAGCAATCTATTAAAGTCGTCTAGATGCAATAAAATTTGTGTAATACCGATATAAAATAATTTTTGTGGTTTTTGAGCAGCAAGAAGAAAGTACAAAGGTGGCTTAATGTTAAAAAAAAGTTCCTTCATATTTCTGCAAAGAGGCCTATTGCTTATCTTGAAGGATGGCGACTTAAATGATGGTGGCAACTCATGTGCAGAACTGAACGACTTATTTATCCTGCTCCTCGCAACGTTCCTGGGCTGGAATGTTGTTTGCAGAGCTAATTGCGTTGATGTCTTTAATGCCTTCAGACATGTAATATGTTACGAATATCAACGTTACTTTTTGAATAAATCTCGTCTCTCACTTTTAGGCCGCAATACCCACTATTTAGCAGACCCATTATATAAGGCGTAGTAGTACCCCTAATATCAACCACCTCGTTATAATAGTACCCTAATATGATCCCATTAGTCCCAATGAAAGCAGAGAACGACAAAAATATGTAACATTTGCCACAGAAATTTAAATTATTCGAGTTGATTTCTACCGCACGACTTACACACGCGCGTCCCCTTCGCAACGTCTCGTCTCGGTTGGCTTGACCAATTTACTTGCCATTACCTTGCGTTAATTCTGCAGTGTCCATTGATCTTTTTTGAGCCGCCATATTGACCCCCGTAACCCCCCCTTTACCCCCCTGCCTTAATCACCATACAGGGTGATTCTGGCGTGCAGGGTGACGAGTCGCCGACATGCTTTACTTATGCCAACTGCAGCATGACAGCTGCAGCGTGCTGACAGATGGCGTGCTGACAGCTGGCGTGCTGACAGCTTACGTGCTGACAGCTGGCGTGCTGACAGATGGCGTGCTGACAGCTGGAGCTGACAGCTGGCGTGCTGACAGCTGGCGTGCTGACAGCTGGCGTGCTGACAGCTGGCGTGCTGACAAGTATTGTGCTGACAGCTCCATGGCGACAGGAAATGTCTGAATATTTGTTGTGCAGTAGCACGAAATTGCCTGTCATTACGGACGAGAAGTTCGCGGTTCTTCATAACACAAAAGTTGGCAAATAATTTCTTCGCTGATTTTTTATTCCAGTAATTGGCTCAACTTAAACTCACCCCCTCCCCTCACCCCCTTCCTCCCCTCGCCACTCCATTCCCATTCCAGGCCGATGACAGGCCTGGAAGCGACACCTGCAATTCCAGGTAAATTACCGCTGCCCAAGATGACTTACTTTTGTCTATACCCACTCTCCCCTCTCCCCTTCACCTACCCCACTCTCCCCTCTCACCTCCGCCTACTCCACTCTCCCCTCTCACCCTCGTCTACCCCACTCTCCCCTCTAACCCTCGTCTACTCCACTCTCCCCTCTCACCCTTGTCTACCCCACTCTCTCCCCTCTCCTCTCACCTTCGCCTCCCCCACTCTCCCCTGTACATCCCCCACTCCAGCCCTCCTCTCTGCTTCCCCCACTCTAGCCCCCCTCTCTGCCTCCCCCACTCAGCCCCCAAATCCCTTGCGGGATCCATCACTTACTCCCTCGCTTGCTCCCCTCTCTTCCCCCGTGGTCACCCACTCTATCAACCACGGTGTCTCATCACTCACTTACCCCATTTATCATTCATCATTCTCAATATTCGTTTCCCTCATCATCTTCATTCTTGTACCATAATTCCTGTGATCCTATACGGAAGAGGATCCTGCAGGCTATAATGGTAGGATAATATCATAATAATGGGATATTGTGTGTGATAAAAGAGCAAGGAAGTGAGTAATAGACGAAGCATATTAAATATATAATTTATTCAAACGGATCAAAGGTTTGAACTTTGAACTGGTGTGACTTGAAGTAGGCCTTCACCGGGCCTACTTCAACTCACTATTATGAGGCGCGCGGGAGGAGTTACGCGCTCGATGGTAGACGATGACAGACATGCAGTAACTGTACCCTGTATATCTGTAGTACAAGTACGCTGTGCCCTGTACATCTGTAGTACATGTACGCTGTAGCCTGTACATCTGCAGTACATGTACGCTGTGCCCTGTACATCTGTAGTACATGTACGCTGTACCCTGTACTTCTGTAGTACATGTACGCTGTACCTGTGCTTTCAGGACTTTATATCGTAGGATACGATATTTCGTGCAATTAACACAATTAAATTGATAGTATTATATAAACTGAAAATTCTAATAGTAATGTTTATTTTTTGTATTGAAATTATTTTTAATTTCAAATCGAAATAATGTTATGTGTTTTACTTTGTGTGCAGAGAACACAAGATGGCCGAAATAAAGATGGCGGCCACGATGACCGCCGTGCTGTTATGGTACACAGGTTTGTTAAACATTTAATTTTGACTCATATTTAAGATTTTGAAAATTTTACATTCGTTCAACTTTGAAAGAATATTATTTTACCGATATTCATATATATTGCTCAAGAATAAACACGTCCATTAAGATACAAGTTTAGTTTTCATGAGGAAAACCTACTAACATTTTTGATTCCTACGTCGTAAAATTTCTCAATCACTTATAAAAATATAAAGATTTAAAAAGGAAAGATGTGAATGCATTTTTTTTTATTAATCCATAATTTCTTTAAATTTGAAAATTGCAAATTCTTTTCAGTCTCACTTACTCACATTCGTGCATCAGCGGTGAGTGCATGCGGCAATTCGTCATCTCTAAATACACCGCACACGAATGCTGCGAATCTTGCCACGAGTCTAACTCTGACGACTCACGACCTCAACGTTTCAGAGTCTAGTTTCCACAAGAATCTGAATGATGAAAAGTTTGATGAGAGAATCCAGTCGCATGAGCGACATGAAAGAGATGCTGGCAAGTTACGAGGACTGATAGGTCCGGTAACAGAAGTCCGGGATCTTGCAACGGACTCGTTGGTTCTAGTAACAGGAGGTCGGGAACTTCTAACGGATTCGTTGGTTCCGGTAACAGAAATTCGGGATCTTGCAACGGACTCGTTGGTTCCGGTAACAGGAGGACGGGAACTTCTAACGGATTCGTTGGTTCCGGCAACTGGAGTCCGGGATCTTGCAACGGACTATTTGGTTCCGGAAACAGGAGGGCGGGAACTTCTAACGGATTCATTGGTTCTGGAAACAGGAGTCCGGAATCTTCTAACGGTTTCGTTGGTTCCGGAAACAGGAGGTCGGGAACTACTAACAGAAATGCTGGTTCCGGCAACAGAAGTCCTGGATCTTCCAAAAGACACGTCGGATCCTTTGGTATCCAAAATACCTGGCGTTCGTTTTGGACCTGATGATCTCTCGAGCCCTCGATTGATGTCGAAGATACGCGCATTGCCTACGCGACGTGCTGCGGCACAAGACGTTCCATACTCTCGTCGACGTCGCCGGCGTCGGGACGTGGACGAGTTGGACAAGGCGTCGCCGCACGTAGACGAGCTGGATGAGGCGTCACCACCTGCGGACGAGATGGATGAGGCGTCACCACCTGCGGATGAGCTGGACGAGGCGTCGCCGCACTTGCACGAACTGGGCGATTCGTCGCCGCATGTGCGCAATCTGGGCGAGGTGTCAGCGACGGCGCCTTACATCGACCGCGCAACACCGACGAACGTGACGGCCTACAGCGGCGTCACGGCCATCCTCCCATGCCTCGTCAACAACTTGGGACAGCGATCGGTGAGTAGCGGACAGGCGGTGGGCAGGTAGACGTCAGGGGTCAGGTTGTGGCGGACAGGCGGTAGGCATGTAGACGTTAAGGGTCAGGTTGTGGTGGACAGGCGGTGGGCAGGTAGACGTCAGGGGTCAGGTAGTGGTGGACAGGCGGTGGGCAGGTAGACGTTAGGGGTCAGGTTGTGGCGGACAGGCGGTGGGCAGGTAGACGTCAGGAATCAGGTTGTGGTGGACAGGCGGTGGGCAGGTAGACGTCAGGGGTCAGGTAGTGGTGGACAGGCGGTGGGCAGGTAGACGTCAGGGGTCAGGTAGTGGTGGACAGGCGGTAGGCAGGTATAGACGTCAGGGGTCAGGTTGTGGCGGACAGACGGTGGGCAGGTAAATGGCAATAGTAGTAAGGAATGAATAGACGGTATACAGATGGATGATAGAGGTCAGTTAGTGACGGACAGTCAGTAGACAGTGGGATGACAGGTGACAGATTAATGCGCGTGGAAAGCAAAGGGATAGCATTTAATAATAGGGCAGAGGTGGATGGCAGTGAATATGTCATTTATAGCGACGACCGGTGATCAGATGAATGGATTGACGTGTATGAAAAGGTTTGGAAATGTTGTTCACAGCGGATCTCAGAACGACTTGATGATGTACTCGCGAAAATACACAAAATTACCTTAATTTCTCTATCCAATTGTTTACTTGAGAATATTTTTTACAATTGCGCTCTATCTCCTTAATTTATTCTAAATTTTGTAAGATTCTTAATTTCCTGAATTTTGGAGCTATTCTATTCAGTGACGAAAGCTTTGCCTCGAATTCCGATCAGCAAACTTTAACATTTGTATAGCTTACGGTTTGTGCCAACGGCAACCGAAAAAATACATATTAGTTTAATTACCAAGTGAAGTATTTGCTTTGAACACGCAAAATCCTGCGTTAACGTGGCATCAAAAATGTTGCTTAGATAAATAAGTGACGAGCATCGAGGCATCAAACATGCTCACATCAAATGCTCTCAACATGTAGACATGCTCACATAAAAATATTCTCAACAAGTAAACATGCTCACATAAAAATGTTCTTAACATGTAAACATATTTTCACGAGACCAACCATTAACACCATCGTCGTCTATGTGGACGAAGCTAGTGAACTCTTCCTTTAACAACTCTAAAGTTTAACTCTCAGATGTGGGAATTTTAGAACATAGTTTAGATGAATAAAATGAATAGAACACAGGTTACATGAACAGAATATTCGTTAAATGAGTAGAGCGAGGGTTAGGCGAATACCATAAGCTTTAATAAGAACATAAGTTAGAAACATAATAGAACATAGAAACATAATAGAACATAAGTTAGATAAATAAACGAATTGTTAAATAAAATTCAACTTACGACTTGCGTGCGAATGTGCGACGGTGCTAGTCGAAACTTCATACTTCAAGATTACTAAGCACAAGAAGTAGTAAATTTGTTCGTCGACTTATTTTTTTGCTATTAATCTTACTGCTTCATTGAATATTTTTGGCTAAAATACTGAAACTTTAAACATTTTTGAGCTAAAATAAATTTAGTAATAATGTCGAGGCCCATTTGTCGTATTTTGTTGTTATATATTTAAATCATTGCAGTGGCTATAGTTCTACACACATTTGAGGTTGCAGTCAACTTGCAGCCACTGGAGCTTACACTGAGAGAAATGGGCAGGTCTGGATGGCCCACTTTGATGAGTCAACCGCGTCCGAAAATCGATGCACTTTTTTGACTCACTTGCCCCATTTGTGGGTCATACTGACCCATTAAATTTCAAGCATGACTCACTTGTGGCGTTAAATCGCTCTGACGCTCAGATGCTAACTACGTATCCATGCTACGGGTGGCGTCATTGTCATAAGAGATTTGACGTCACAAGTGAGTCATGCCTGGAATTTAATGGGTCAGTATGACCCACAAATGGGGCAAGTGAGTCAAAAAAGTGCATCGATTTTCGGACGCGGTTGACTCATCAAAGTGGGTCATCCAGACCCGCCCATTTCTCTCAGTGTATTTTCCTTATTCATAAAGTATATATCGTTCAATAAATCTAAACATTTCGAAATTCATGATTCGGGGAATTTCACTGACGCAATATTGTTGAAAGTATTCATTAGCTTCGCCAACAATATGTACAATATCCGTAATCATCAGAAGATAAAAAATTAAGGCAGAATGATAGGCGGCCATCTGGTGGCCGGCTTTTTAGTGACCAAGATCTGAAAGATTAATCATTGTTCTGATCTGAAAAATAGATCTGAAAACATTCTCATTGTAGTGTTGCATTGAGAAAAAAATCCACAGCAGTCGTGGGGATGAAACAAAATGGCGACAAACGTATTATTGCGACGCCTCATTAAAAATCTCATTAGGGATGACGTGCTGATTGTTTAATAACTAATTAATAACATGAAAGGCTCAGAGATAACAACAGTACCTAACTGACATGTTTGTCTAACATATCTTGCCTTAAGAGTCATGCTATACGTCATGTTTGACGAGTCATGCTCAATATGTCATGTTGAACGTCTTAAAAAATGAGTCATGCTCAACGTGTGATGCTGAACGTCACAAATAACAAGTCATGCTCAATGTATCATGCTGAACGTCATAAATAACGAGTCATGCTCAATATGTCATGCTGAACGTCTTAAAAAACGAGTCTTGCTCAACGTGTCATGCTGAACGTCACAAATAACGAGTCATGCTCAATGTGTCATGCTGAACGTCACAAATAACGAGTCATGCTCAACATGTCATGCTGATCGTCACAAATAACGAGTCATGCTCAATGTGTCATGCTGAACGTCACAAATAACGAGTCATGCTCAATGTGTCATGCTGAACGTCACAAATAATCAGTCATGCTCAATGTGTCATGCTGAACGTCAAAACAAATGAGTCATGCTCAACATGTCATGCTGAACGTCACAACTAATGAGTCATGCTCAAGATGCCATGCTGAAAGCCATGCCTAGCTAGTCATGCTCAACATGTCATGCTGAACGTCATGCCAGAAACCATTTAAACACATCCCTCCACACTGCATGTTATGTGTTGCATGTTCTCATTGTTTGAATAAATTAGCGGCAGTTCTTATGTAGGTTGAATATGCCATATCTTCCATAGAAATGCTGCATTAGAGCGAAGCGGCAACATGGGATGTTCAACATCGAAATTCAAAAGGAATATAAGCAGTGCGACAAGTGAATAATTTGAACTCATAGATCACTAGCTTCAACACATCATTTCAACATGCAGAGAATATCATCACAACATGCAGAGGCTGGCGACATTAATGGAGAGCAAGGAAACTATGACAACCGAGGCGGCCTTCAGAATACCTCAATGACGTGTTCTTTGACGAAAAATTTAAGACGCGGGATAAAAGCTAAGGCTTGAATACCGGCATCGAAGTCTAGCCAATAGTCGGCCGTTGAGTGGCCGCCGATAAGCCAACCATTATTTATGTCGGGGAGAAACATTATTATGCGAAATATAAGGTGCAATCACTCAGGCTGGGATGTTACTGAGGAGGTGGTGTGTTGAAAACTGCCTTGAGGTGCAGCTTGTTGGAGAGTGGAGAGTGGAGGGGTGGAGAGTGGAGGGGTGGAGAGTGGAGGGGTGGAGAGTGGAGGGGTTGAGAGTGGAGGGGTGGAGAATGGAGGAGTGAAGAATGGAGGAGTGGAGAATGGAGGAGTGGAGAGCGAAGGAGTGGAGAGTGAAGGGGCGGAGAATGGAGAAGTGGAGAGTGGAGGGCTAGAGAATGAAGAAGTGTAGAGTGGAGGGGTGGAGAGTGTAAGGATGGAGAGTGGAGGGATGAGGAATGAAGAGGTCGAGAATGTGGAGTCTTGTGTGAAGAGGTTCTGGGTAGAGGGATGAGTAGTAAACGAAGTAGAAAATGGTAAATGTGTAGCGAAAAGGGCATTATTCACCACGCACTACATCACATCAGCGACAAATGACTTAGTACTTAAGCAACTGCTTTAATATGTAAAACATAGCAAGTTCGAAGTGTCGCTAAGAACCTTTGCACGCTGGCAGAGACTTCGTAATAACAGAGCCAGAGATTAAATGACGCGCCACAAAATTGCAGAAGCCTCTTAACGCGCGGAAATTGCAGACGCAAAAACCTGTCGGCAATTTCTGCCGGAAGATTGGCAAAAAAAAAACATTGTTTTCCCCAGACGCCTTGCTAGCTCTCTTATCTTCTTGCGATGATGAGAATAAAAAATATTTAGATTCTGCTGATGAGTATTTTGAATTATGTTGCAATTTTCTAGCACGGAAGCGATGCTTTAAAAGACGTTGACGATGATAACAAAACTGCGGGTTATACGTCGTGTACGCGGCGTGATAATCGTACGTACACGTACACCACGTGTAAACATATCGTGTACACCACATAATCGTACGTACACGTACACCACGTGTACACATATCGTGTACACCACATAATCGTACGTACACGTACACCACGTGTACACATATCGTGTACACCACATAATCGTACGTACACGTACACCACGCGTACACATAACGTGTACACCATATAATCCTACGTACATTTACACCAGGCCACGTATTTCGTGATACTCGCGGCAAATTTTTGAATGCTTCGACTGCGTTTATGATATTGATCAATTCACTGATTTTATAGCATCAGTATCTGTGCTAGCAGCTCGATATTCAGGGCTAATTGTCACACGTAATATCCCCCGTTCGAGACTTTGAGCTAAGAATAATTGTTTCAATGCGTTCTGAATCACACCTTTTGTACCAAACGTTTCAAACGCTTTAGGGAAATTGTGTTAGTGAAACTCTTGGCGAAACGATAAGGTTAGAAAAAATGCTTGACGCTAAATGGAATCATCGACCTGCAGTGAAACTTTCAACGTTAAGCCAAATGTATGTAACAGTTTGCACCTTTGATGTAGAACGTGTATAATTTTTAAAGATTTTCTTCGGAGAACGAAGTTTTCGACAAAAATTGTCTTAGCTCCAAAAATTCATTAACAAAGCTCTCAACAATACGCTTACCGAAGCATTTACAAAATCCCACTCTCCTTGAGTACCCAAAAATAAAAACGTTCGGATAAACGTTTTACCGTTCCAAAAACGCTACCGATGCACAGCCTTGTATTTCTGCTCCATTGACGAATCCTTTGGGAGAAAACGAATCGAAATTCTTCAAAGGGAAGACGCTGTTTCTTCATGCGCCATATAAGTTCAGAGCTGAACTGATGTTGCTGTTTTAGTCTTCAAAAAGCCATCCCTTTTTTTTCTTCTGCACGGCGGTGCTGAAAACTTCAGTCGTTCTGTGATCTAAACTTTGATACGATCTTGGAACTTTGCTTTCTGTTAGTGCCCCCTTGGTAATGCCCTCTGATACCTGGCAACTTTACTAAATGAGTTGTGACTTGAGTTTGCCGCGATACTGCAACGATATGAGGCAATTTCACTGTCATGTGAGGTCCTGTAACTGCAATATGAGGTCATGTCACTGCAATATGAGGTCCTGTCACTGCAATATGAGGTCCTGTCACTGCAATATGAGGTCCTGTCACTGCAATATGAGGTCCTGTCACTGCAATATGAGGTCNCTGCAATATGAGGTCTTATAGCTGCAATATGAGGTCTTAGAGCTGCAATATGAGGTCTTATAGCTGCAATATGAGGTCTTATAGCTGCAATATGAGGTCTAGTCACTGTAATATGAAGTCTTATAGCTGCAATATGTCACTAATGTCATCATGTCAACTGCAATGCATTGAGCGCTGAAAATAAGAATGAATGAGAAAGAAAATTCGGGATTCTGGAGAAGCTTTATCCATTTAAATTTTCCTCAAAAAATTCACTCAATTCCTGTATTAATGAACAACAATCTCTATTTTCTTCAAGAATTCTCTCATTTCTCGCGATAAGAGCAGCATCCGAGCGGCTGTCACGTATACGAGGTTCCTTTTTATTTGATTTTAAGAAGAAAACTTTCCTCAAACACGAACCTTTGCAAGACTTAAACTTTCTTCTTGATGTTTTTAAGTTTTTGTTTCGCATTGACGCATTATTTGTGCTATTTGAAAACTCGGTGGCTTCGTTAGTGATACACGCTGCACCAACACGTTCAATCAAACACTAAACTAATGTGTTTGTTTTCCATCGAAGTGTCCAGTAAATACAACCAATTAATAAAAAGGTTCGTTTAATTTAATTTATCCAGTAAATTGGCCCCATCGATGAAACTAATTAATAAAGGGTTAATTAATAGATGAATATTTTATTTATTTTAATTATTAAAAGGGTACAAATTAATCGAAATGGTGATTGAAACCGCTAATCAGGCCCATATATGAAGCCCGTAGTTTCAGCCAATTAATTGAACCCGTTAATTGAACCATAACTTAAGACTCTGGCGCGTTATCAGAAGCAGATAGGGGGTTGGGCTGGGGGTTAAGGACGGGGTGGGGAGAAGAAGAGGTTCAGGGGGGGGAGGGGTCTAGGCCTAAAATTTATGGTGAAAAACTTGGTAATTTAGTTGAGGGGTGCGACGGATGGCCGGTGAAGCTCCCGCGTGTCTGTGGGGACGAGGGGATTTGCATGCCAACAAATTACCCTTGTAATAGGGAAGGTGGGGTTAGGGGGGAGGGAGAGGAGGGTAATTAGGAAGGGATGAAGGGGAATGGAGGGGCAAGCAAACAAATTAGCCCACAAAGTGGAGGGGACTCTTAATATTATTATTCTAGGAATAATTTATGGTGGGGTCAGGTTCAAACGAAATTCGAGGGCAAGTCACATCAATGAGGGAACAGTCGGGGAATAAAAAGAAAATAATTGGGAAATTACTCTCACTACCATTACTTTCCCAATAATTGGGGAAATAGAAAAAATAATCAGGCAGAATGGCAGGTAAGTTATCAATAAATCAACTCATGTGTTATGTGGCTGCCGAATGTAGAAGTTCTATAGTATTTATCGTCGGTAAATATGAGTTTTTTGCTGTTTGTTGGAGCAATTTTTACAGTAAAGTAGCTGCACTAGAGCATAAAAAATTATTTTAGAGACGAATAAAATAAATTTTGCATCATAATAAAAAAGGAACCAAGTTTTAACTTGGTCAACGAGATGGAAAGAGATGATCTGAGAGATGGAAATTCAAACATTCAAATAACGCTTCAACGAATTCTATTGAAACTGTAATAGCCATCATGAAGCTGGTATCCATATATTGAAGAATAGATATTAGTTACCTAGAGAAATGATGTTCTTATAACATTTGCTGATACTACGGCGTAAAAATTAATACCTGTCTTCACATGAAAGAATCAAGTGTTTGAATCATTTTGTAAAAGATTACCTAAAATATAGATGAACTCCGAGTTCCTTGAAAATAAGTTTTTGGTGTGAGAATACAATAATATTGAAAAAATTGAAAACAGATTAGTTTCACTGATAACGTAGGCTCCGTGAGCTACTAACATGAGTGATTGCGCAGATGTCGTAGGTGTGTATAACGTAATATTATGCAATTGATAACAATGTACAATTAATGATATTGTACAATTGATAACAATGTATAATTAATAATATTGTACAATTGTTAACAATATACAATTAATTATATTGTACAATTTATAATATTGTACAGTAGATAAAATTATTCAAATAATAATATGGTACATGTGAAAATATTGTTCGAATTGATAATATCGTACAATAAATAATATTGCACTAGTGACAATTATCTTCAAGTTTCGCGGCAGCGCATAACATTATATTGTACAAATTGAACATTGTACACTTAATAATATGGTGCAATTAATAATATTTTACAATTAATAATATTGGACAATTAATAACACTATGCAGGTGTCGTGAGAGCGTATAATATTATATTGTACGAATTGAACATTGTACAATAGATAATATCTTACAATTAATAATATTGCACAATTACCACCACGGCGCAGGTGTCTTGGGTGCGCGTGCGCGACCTGCACGTGCTCACCGTCGGCCTCTTCACCTTCGCCAACGACGCGCGCTTTGAGAGCCGCCACGAGGACGGCACCAACGAGTGGGTCCTGCGTCTGAGGTGGGTCATGGGGGTCATGGGGTGGGTGCTGGGTGGGTGATGGGGGTGGATGATGGGAGTCATGGGNCCTGTCTCTTATACACATCTAGATGTGTATAAGAGACAGGTCATGGGGTGGGTCATGAGGGTGGGTCATGGGGGTTGGGTCATAGGAGTGGGTCATGGGGTGGGTCATGAGGGTTATAGGAGGGCCACGAGTTGCTCATGAATGTACGATCAGTGGGTTAAGCCAGGACAAAGTATTTGATTGCCCTTCATCAATCAAATCTCCGACTTCACTTAATTCCAATAACTTCTGTTAAAAGACCGCGGCATTCACAGGCTTGATATTTTAGATCTTCATCAGTCGATTCCTGTTTTTCTTTTGGATCCAGAATAAATTAGTTTTTTATTATAAGTAGTTTCTTAAGTTTGATATGCTGCATGAGCTTGTCGACTTGCAGCGCTATAATCGGTTGCCTCACTCGCTCATTTTCATTGATGTTTACGGGCAGTAGATATTAACATCAATTCTATGATCCATTTGGGAGATCGATTACAGACTTTCATGAAAATATCATTCTCGAAGCGTAGCATAATGATATTGACACATATTATTTATATACTTTTTGGAAGTGAATCTAGGATATGAATGGATGATTCATGTCGCTCGAGGTTGTAGCGTGCTGCTCGCACCCGAGACGGTTAAGTCTCATGATATTTCATCAAAATTTCAATTTATTTCTTGAAATTGTCTCCAAGTTCGTGCCCGTCGCGACCTCAAGTTAACTGCCCAACTTCATATCCTTTTAGCACGAGTTATTTGCAATCTAATATGCAGTCTTTGGCCGACAAGAAAAGTTGTTCGAAGTTCCAAGTTGATGAGCAGAATTTGGCAAACTTCTGTTGCCGCCAAGTTATCGCGTCAGGCCATTTAACTAATGGGGCTTTTCATGTCCACCGCCATCTGGGTCAGATAATGGCGGGATGTGGGCCAGATAATGGAGGAATGTGGGTCAGGTAATGGCGGGATGTGGGTCAGGTAATGGTGGGATGTAGGTCAGATAATGGCGGGATGTGGGTCAGGTAATGGCGGGATGTGGGTCAGGTAATGGTGGGATGTGGGTCAGGTAATGGAGGGATGTAGGTCAGATAATGGCGGGATGTGGGTCAGGTAATGGTGGGATGTGGGTCAGGTAATGGCGGGATGTGGGTCAGGTAATGGTGGGATGTAGGTCAGATAATGGCGGGATGTGGGTCAGGTAATGGCGGGATGTGGGTCAGGTAATGGTTGTCTCTTATACACATCTTAATANTCAGATAATAGCGGGATGTGGGTCAGATAATAGCGGGATGTGGGTCAGATAATGGCGGGTAATGGCAAGGAGATGTTTTAATGGCTGCCAATGTTAATTATTTAGTCGATATTTGTTTTGAGGAAAAGCATTGAAAATGCAAGAAAAGAATTTCAATCGGGAACAGGCTTTAAAGGACTTCGTATCGATAAATTTTCATTACTTGTCCGTTCTTACAGGAATTTAGTTCAAATTTGTTGCTTATATAACTTTTTGGCTTAACTTATGAACCCGCAGGAGCACATCTTAAGATTATGAGAGCTTATACACGTAACTTAATCTTATTAATCACTGTACTCGTAACTCCTACGACGGTCCTACTGCTTATCCTTGCGGTCGGCTGAACGCGCTACAAATCCTTTACGATATTTACGAATAAAAATACTGGCTTCAGAAATAACATCGTATATGCTTTATAAAATCACGCACTTACGAACTGAAAAAATATCGGTATTTCGTAGATATTAAATAACGACTTTGATGGTTAATTCACGGGAAAAAAAGTTTTACAATGATACCCCTGTACTGTGTTCTTTGAATGTGTTCCTTATTAATATTATTGAATATGAATAATTAATTTTAAAAATGAATAATTTATTTTAGTGATAGTCATTCAATAACACATAATCTCTAATTTCAAAAATATAGAATTACCGTTTTAATTCCATAGTAATAATACCATACAGTCACTATATACGGTTCAAAAATACATATCGTACACCATGTCAACGACTAAACAATATGTCATTCCCAAGACCATAATTTGTATTGAATTGACGCATAATTTGTATTGAATCTGAATACATTTAATACATTCAGATCTAATATATTTAAGATAAATTTAAAGTTATGGTCGCCATATCGCCGCAGGTACCCGCGCGCCTCAGACTCCGGCCTGTACGAGTGCCAGGTGAACACCAAGCCAATCATCAGCACGGCGGTGATGCTCACCGTGCTGGGTGAGTGGGGGTGATTATGAAGACCTAAGCCAATCACCGTGCTCGGTGAGTGGGGGAGGTTATGAAGACCTAAGCCAATCACCGTGCTGGGTGAGTGGGGGAGGTTATGAAGACCTAAGCCAATCACCGTGCTGGGTGAGTGGGGGAGGTTATGAAGACCTAAGCCAATCACCGTGATGGGTGAGTGGGGGAGATTATGAAGACCAGAGAATGTGTAGTTGATCGTTGTTTATTAAATATTTTTATTAATCACCGTTTTTCTTACTATTTTGGAAGTAAAAATAGCGTATTATATCCTTATTTCTAGGAATATAATGATTACTGCCATGTATATTTAGAGGGAAATGGTATTGAGACGGTGGTGAATTATTATTATTGTAGATCATCCATTCTCATATCTATCGTTAATCGCGGGAAGAATTTTCCCACCTACATAATAACCGTGATAATTGACTTGCAAGAATTTCCCGTGTCTTGTAAAAGTTTTAATTGAGTCTTAAATAGCAGCGTAAGTTTTATCCTCGTTGACTCGTCTTTTTTTAATTTCCGCAGACAATTTTGTATGCTCGAATGATTTTACTTGAAAACTCATCGACTAGTTTGTAATTTTTATTACAGTGTTATCGTGGATTCGGCTGACAACTTCCTGTGAACTTTCAAACGAAATGAACTTTCCATAAAATTGAATTCAGAAGGAACTTTCTGTCAACTTTACACCGTCAAAATTTTTCGCATATTTTTAGCCACAAGTAACTTTCCATGAACGTTCAACCGTTTCGCATTTTCCATGAAATTTTCAGTTCCAAGAATTTATTGTAAATTTTCAGCTAGTCGAACCTTCTGTAGCTTCTAATTTTTACAGAAAAGTTTTAACCATATCAAAATTTCCGTCAGATTTGTGCATTTTAACTTTATCCTTAGTTCACAGCTGCGCTAAGGCAAGGTTTTATCTTAAATTCAGCACAAACAAAAAAAATTTCTTTCAGTCTCATGAAGGAGATTTGGGCGTTCTACCGATCAACGGAAGATCGATCAATTAGATGAGTTGCGCGCGCCTGGATCATTGATGAAGACACACGAGTATCTGCGATGATCTTGATGTCTTCATTGATACCTTCGATGCTCATCCATCACCGCGGCTGTGAAGAAGCCTGGATGCTCATATCCATGCGTCATCCATCAGTGTAATGGGACGCCCTTCCCTCACTTCCCTCTCCTTGCTCCCACCGTCTTCATTTATCCTTCCCTCACTTCCCTTCCCTTGATTTCACTCCCATTCCTTATACTTCCCTCACTTCCCTCCCCATGTTTTCACTCCTTTTCCTTATCCTTCCCTCACTTCCCGCTAAATGCTTCTACTCCTTTTTCTTATCCTTCCCTCACTTCAGGCCCCATGATTCCACTTCCCTTCCTTATCCTTCCCCTCATATCCTGCCCCTTGCTCTCGCCCTCCTCAGTAATCCTTCCCTCACTTCCCTTACTCTCCCCTCACATATTCTCTTCTTCTCTTCCCTTACCTCCCCAGTACCTATACTACTTTAATCTTCCTAAAATACCATATTCTCACTCTCCTGTCACCCTTGGTCAATATTTATCTCCAAATAATTTTTGTTTGATTTGATTGCTCATATTTAACATAGCCCATTACTGCCATCAAACATAGCCCATTACTGGTATCAAACATAGCCCATTACCACCATCAAACATAACCCATTACTGCCATCAAAGATAGCCCATTACTACCATCAAACATAGCCCATTACTGGTATTAAACATAGCCCATTACTGACATCAAACATAGCCCTTTACTGCCATCAACATAGCCCATTACTGCCATCAAAGATAGCCCATTACTACCATCAAACATAGCCCATTACTGGTATTAAACATAGCCCATTACTCCCATCCAACATAGCCCATTACTCCCATCCAACATAGCCCATTACTGCCATCAAACATGGCTCATTACGGGTATCAAACATAGCCCAATACTGCCATCAAACATAGCCCATTACTGACATCAAACATAGCCTATTACTGACATCAAACATAGCCCATTACTGATATCAAACATAGCCGATTACTAGCATCAAACATAGCCCATTACCGCCATCAAACATAACCTATTACTGACATCAAACATAGCCGATTACTAGCATCAAACATAGCCAATTACTGCCATCAAACATAGTCCATTACTGTCATCAAACATAGCCCATTACTGCCATCAAATATAGCCCATTACTGCCATCAAACATAGTCCATTACTGTCATCAAACATAGCCCTTTACTGCCATCAAACATAGTCCATTACTGCTGTCAAACAGCCCATTACTGTCATTAAACATAGCCCATTACTGCCGTCAAACATAGCCCATTACTGTCATCAAACATAGCCCATTACTGTCATCAAACATAGCCCATTACTGCCATCAAACATAGCCCATTACTGCCATCAAACATAGCTCATTACTGTCATCAACATAACCCATTACTGCCATCAAACATAGCCCATTACTTCCATCAAACTGCCCATTATGTTTTAAAAACTTCCAAACACAAACACACAACAAACACACTTAACATCAACACAAAATCATTCGCAGAGATTCAGGTTCCTTCACTACCAACGTAACAAACAGTCCTGACTTCGACTCGCACATTTCCGATAAAAAAATCACAAATTGTCCCCGGCCCCGACTCATACATATTTCTCCAATAAAATAACAAACTGTCTAGGTTTTTATTCAAACATTTCACCTTCTATTAGGTCATGACTTTGACACGCGCATTTTTCCCGCAATAAGCATCAGGTTCAACAGGGCCAATATAAATCGTCGGGTGTCGATAGCTGCCAATTGCCTGCGCTTGATTTAATTCGATGCGACGTGTGCATGTCAATGTTGTTATTTTATTAATTTTATTAAGAGTGACAGTAAACGTATTAGTGGGAGGGGGGTGAGGGGAGGTCCCCTACCCCGGATGAGGGTTGACGATGTTACGAGGATTATTGAATGATATTACTAGGCAATGGAATTAAATTGCGATACGATATGAAAGCAGAAATTGGGCTTTTTTGGTTATTATCAGTATTTATGAAACATTACTTGTAATAGTTTGTTATTGATAGGCAATTGATAGTCTCAGGAGTATTTAAGCAAAAAATTTACGAATAGAGGAAAAAATTACGTTTTGAAGCAATAAAATGAACTATTTTGTTTTAAAATATCAATTGCGGGCAATAAAAGTACATTAAAAGGCGAAGAAAAGTTATTTAAGTGTACTAAAGCCGCATTAGTTGATGATGTAAGACTTCTTTCAGAAAGTGAATGAGTGCTACTTGCCAATGCTGTGACGTTACTGGTGATTAAGTTGTCAGACATTCAGTAACGATGCCAAACATTCAAACAACCTTATACCTGACACGTAATAGCCATCATTAGGCATCAAAATAACGTCCTTAGGCTATGTAATGATTTTACACGGCAACATGACTGGAAAATGATGTTATCACCTGAAAAATTATTTTCCAGGTGATAACATAACCTGGAAAATGATCACTTCCATAACACTCCCTCGCATTAGAAGGACCATCATCGCATGTGAAATTAACTCTGTTATTCGTAAATTATCGGGATATTGTATATAGGGGCTGTTGGGGCGCGTGTCCAGGATACTTATCGTGTCGGGATATTGTATATAGGGGCTGTTGGGGCGCGTATCCAGGATACTTATCGTGTCGGGATATTGTATATAGGGGCTGTAGGGGCGCGTATCCAGGATACTTATCGTGTCATGATATTGTATATAGGGGCTGTAGGGGCGCGTATCCAGGATACTTATCGTGTCGGGACATTGTATATAGGGGCTGTTGGGGCGCGTATCCAGGATACTTATCGTGTCGGTATATTGTATATAGGGGCTGTTGGGGCGCGTATCCAGGATACTTATCGTGTCAGGATATAATCCAAGATACATAACGACAACATGACAACATTATGGCAACATTATGGCAACACGATGGCAACATGCTGGCAACATGTCCCCCACAGAGCCGCGGGCCGTGATTGCCGGCGGCGCGGAGGTGTTCATCAACCGCGGGTCTTCCCTGCAGCTCTCCTGTAGCGTGGCCCCCCCGCCCCGCGCCCCCCTCACCTTCACTTGGTACCGCAACTACAAGGTGGGTCAACGGTGGGTCAACGGTGGGTCAAGGGTGGGTCAAGGGTGGGTCAAGGGTAGGTCAACGGTGGGTAAAACATTGGGCCACCGGAGAGTCAATCGGTGGGTTAAGGTGGGTCAAGAGGTGGGTCAAGGGTGGGTCAATGGTGCGTCAAGGGTTTGTCAACGGTGGGTAAAACACTGGTTCAACGGAGAGCCAACAGTGGGTTAAGGTGGGTCAAGAGGTGGGTCGAAGGATAAGTCGGGGGCAGGGCCGAAGGTCCCGAGTAATGGGCCGGTTATGGTATTATAATACATGGGAGGTAGGGGTATCATGGTAACAGGGGTATCAGGGTAACAGGGGTATCAGGGTAACAGGGGTATCATGGTAACAGGGGTATCAGGGTAACAGGGGTATCAGGGTAACAGCTGTCTCTTATACACATCTAGATGTGTATAAGAGACAGGTTGGGGGGTGAAGGGGGGAGGATGAGGAGGTGGAAGGTGAGAGGTTGGGGGGTGAGAGGGTGAAGTGTGAGGGGGTGGAGTGCGAGGGGGTAGTTATGGATGATGACTGCGGCAGGAGTTGGTGATGAGGAGGATAGGGGCTAGAGTGTTGAGATGGCAGGTGTGGAATAGATGGCTGAGAAATGGATGGATGAATAATAAGATGAAATAAAACGGTATTAAAGGGTGAATACAGTATAACGAGGAAGTGAAGATGATGTATACAATGAAAGTCTGATATGTGAGACTAGTAAAAATTTGGAAAAAGTTCATTATCGGGAGAATGCGAGGAGTGAGGAGGAGTAGAAGGAGTGACGTTGTGAGGGCATGGGCATTGCGTGTATGCCCCGAGGGTTAAAGGGACCGAATTTCATGTTTAAGGTAATTTCGGTCGGAAGGAACCACACAAAATGGTCATAGATGGGTCAAGGAATTGGTAAGGATGAATCATATGCTAGATTTTGGTAGGATACTCGGTAAATTTTCCTTACAATCTTTAGATGATATTTCAATGGAGGTTCTTTTATTGGATGTCAGATAGTATATACCAATGTAATATAATGAGAATATATATCTATGTAATGTCCCTTCACTTCACAAAAGTTGTAACGGACGCACGATTGCCTGTTCACAGGAGAACAGCCCGCGGCCATGCAAACGAACAGTGGCATCATAGGAACAGCAGGAGCACCACTGTTGACTGTGACTGTACCACTTCTACTGTTGTTTGTACAGCCACTGTACAGTGCACCTCTGCCAAGTACTGTACTCAGTTACCTGAGTACAGAATTCGTACGTCCTATGTACACAGCAGGAGTGTTATCTGTTATATTGAAGCTGTGCTTAGCTGTATGTACAGCCGCTGGGTTCTTCATTACAAAGTACGTGCGAGCAGCTCTGAAATCTACGAATTTTTCCTCTATACATGCACAGCGATCTCTGTATTCTGCTGCACATTCACTGTGCAAAAATGTAAAATCCGTTGTTTACTGTTCATTGAACTTTCTGAACACGTTACTAATGCGATGTAAAGTTGGCAGTGAACAGACTAGTAGTGGTCCTTCTCATTTGTACAGTTATAAGCACATGTTATTCATTAAGAAGTGTTACAAGTCTCAAGTGTACAGCACATGTACGGCTGGCACAAATTGCGATTGCTTCGGTAATGCAAATCTCATCAGTTGATTCAAACCCGTGGGAAAGAAATGAATTTTTCCCTGCAGATATTCAGATTACAAAAACATTATTAACTTATCTACTATGATGTCTATTTATCTTTTTATGACTAGCTTCACGTTGGTCGCGACTGTAATAATGTAATGAATTTGACATTTTTGGCATATTCTTCACGCAATTCCCACATTTTTTCTGCCCTCTTTGTTCTCAGTGTTAAACAAGTAACTGAAATTCAGTTCACATATCATTCAGACTTTTTATAAAATTCTTGCAAATGAAAAGCATGATTAAAAGTGATATCGGAGTATTAATAGCGAAATGTTTTCCAATATTGTACGACATATGCACTATATTTATTATCCGTGTTTTGTGTGAACTCTATACCTTCGAAAATCGATTGAATTTGAGGCGGTACTACCAAAACTCACTCATACTACCAAACTCTGCGAAATCTCCAACAATTCATGCATTAAATCTAGAGAGCAGGAATGAATACGCATTAAATCTAGAGAGCAGGAATGAATAAGCATTAAATCTAGAGAGCTGGAATGAATAAGCATTAAATCTAGAGAGCAGGAATGAATGCGCAGGAATGAATGCGCAGGAATGAATAATCATTAATTCCAGAGAGCAGGAATCCTCATTAGCCGGACATGTCAGCAGGAATGAATGTATCCCAGCAGGCAATGTCAGGTTGAATCAACGTTGAATCAACGAACATAACGTTGAATATTAGGTCGGAATTAAAAGTGAATCAACGTCATTTTTTCAACGTCGTGCATTTCGACGTTATTTCAACATTGAAATCGCGTGAATACTATGATATTCATGACAGAAAATGTTAACCAGATGAAGAAAACTTTTATAAATGCGCTTTTAACGTCAGAATTAAATGCAGTTTCAACGTTGAAAAAAACTTCGAAATGTACGACATTGAAAAAATGACGTTGAATCACTTTTCATTCTGCACTAATATTCAACGTTATTTCGACGTGGCGAAGTATGTTGTCTCAACGTTGATTCGACCTGACATTGCCTGCTGGGTATGTTCTAGAAAACATTCCTCGATCAACAGAACTCCTGAGTATTCCCATTTCAGTTCGAATAATTATACATTCACACATTCACTAAACAAATCTGAATAATTTGCAATACTCTAGAGAGCAGGAATAATCATCATAAGAAAAAATAATGATGAGATGCTACTAATACTGATAATTCTGAGTAATTCTAAGTAATCCATGTATTGTTCGTGCACTGAATGCATGACATTCAGCGCTCCAACATTTCCATTGTTGAGGTCATCGACACACCAACTCAGCTTACATGATCGTCGTATAGGGTCATTTTCACTGATAGTCTTTAATTTATTAATATCACTATATTTCACAATCATCCGTTATATCATGTACAATCCACTGTAATATACACAATTCACGTGCTGGCCAACTGATGTGAAGATGACTAAGTCTTGAGTTTGAGTCTCTGGTTTGAGGCTTTCCTAAAAGAGTAAAATGAACAATAATTAAACTTCTAACTAGCAAATAAAGTAAAAAATATACAAATCAAATAATGGAACACAATTATAGTATATACATCGATTCAAATCAATTTCACATATAGCAATTCAATAATACACGAAAGGACCTAGCACACTACACGTACCTCCGCTTCGGGCTTCACACCGCACAATAATCTAGCAGCATCTTACACCTTCCGCATTCCGACTTCCGTAAAGTCTAAACTAAGATGGCATTGAACAACTTCACAATAACTGATGTATTCGGAGTAAAATAATACGTAAGATGATAAAACATGAGCGTACCCCAACACCATGCTCTGCATCTGAAATATAGCAATGAGAGAGGCTTTATATACCTATATATGTAGCCTCTAGCTATGGGTCCGAAACACATAATAAAGATACTATGAATTCAGTACCAAACAAAATTCACCTCTCAGCTCTAATACATTTTCCAACTCTGCATACATTTTCCAGCTCATATACATTTTTCAACTCTGCATTCATCTCACATCTCGGCATTCATCATTAAACTCGGCGTTCACTCCACCCTTTCATTCGCAGCAAAACTTTGCACTAGGAGAAACGAGTGGGTCGTTGTACAAAACTCTGCACTTCCACCACTCGACGCCATTGTTGCCTGGCTGCTGCGTTTTAACGCTGAAAAGCAGTGAGAGCTTCCCCTCGGTCAGAATACCGATTAAAAAATAATTTGTGATCTGAGAATACAAGGAAGTAATTTTATAGTGAAGTTAAAAGTCGCCTGGGGAAAAAGATTAGAGATTTGACAAGCCCCAATGTTTTTTTTATCATATTTTAACGTAATCCTTAAAACATATTTTAACGTAATCCTATAATATTTTGAGTCTGGCCATAAGTTCTTGGAAGTACTTAGATAAAGAATTGATAAATATGTTTTTTTGCATTTCAGACCCGCACCTGAAGTTTGGTAACGTCGGTGTTTGGTCACCGAGACTTGAAAATTACAAAACTTTAGTTGGAAGCAAAGGAGGGCGACCAGCAAGAATATAATGTCGAGTTTAAAGAGTAAGTTCGAAGCGGCCTCTAGACGCTCAATATTGTGGCGCAATATGTGGCGTACGAAACAATTTTGAGAGACTGCAGTCAATGGTGAATAGTTGTGCTATAAATTGCGTAATCGTGTCAATGTACCTACAACAATATCATTTATTGGAAATTTTTTTAATTATTTCTTTTTTTTTGTCTTTTTTTCGCCATATTCGCAGTATGATCAGCTCAATTTCCGGCTAACCCTTAATTTCAAGACGAACATAATATCCCATTCCACAGAGCTGAAACACTAATATATTCCTGAGACATAACAGAATAAATAAATGTTTTGCTTTCTCGTCGCCCATGATCGATATGTCGCTACACAAAAACGACCACCGCTATCCAGACCAACAACTTATATAGCGCCGTGCTGGTGCCGGACTCACAATAATTTTCCAGTTAGCCTAATATATTTTCAAGATAATGAAAATAATACGAACATCGCACAACCCTTCAATATGGCCTGCAGATGCTACATTTCTCTGTGCAAACCAAAAAAACTACCAAACGTTAAGGGTACGAAGAAAAATTTGAGAATTGAAAGCTTTCAAGATTGTGGTATCGGCCTCTCAGTGCGTGGCGACACGATGAAAGTGTACAAATACACTCACATCTGAGTCAAGGTTACAGAAGGACTACGAGACGAGGACAATCACCACAAGACATATTTTAAAAACAGAAGAACAGAAATGCATCTCCATGAAGCGACAACGTTGCTTCTCGCTTCGTTTTACCAACAAGGAGAATCGGCTACGAGTCTGGTTGCGTTCAGTGACAAACTGATCGTAATTCTACACCGGTACTCAGTTTTCAAAGTAGCATTCACTTCTAACATTTAACTCCGTTGTCTAATGTGCTATTAATTGTGCAGTTCAACATTCATTATTGAGCGTGCCTGTGACCATTGAGTGTGCTATTCATCATGCAGTGTGAATTTTATTTTCTCTGTGCGGTGCTCGTTTCGACTTTACGGGCATTATTCAGCGTGGCATCTGGTTTCTGCATCACGATCAATATTCAGCTGGTTATTCTTTATTCAGATTGGCATTCATTATTCCGAGTTTGCTGAGTGGGCCCTCCGGAATAGCTAAAGAAATTGGAATTTAAAAACACGGCATCAGATCCTGCATTCAAACGAGACGATCGACGTACAATGGCAGCTGCGAAGTGATTTGTCGTGAACAGGACTGAAGTGGGAGTGATCTGCCGTGCATAGGACTGTAGTGGGAGTGATCTGCCGTGCATAAGATTATAGTGGGAGTGATCTGCCGTGCTTAGGACTGTAGTGGGAGTGATCTGCCGGGCATAGGACTGTAGTGGGGGTGATCTGCCGTGCTTAGGACTGTAGTGGGAGTGATCTGCCGTGCTTAGGACTGTAGTGGGAGTGATCTGCCGGGCATAGGACTGTGGTGGGAGTGATCTGCCGTGCATAGGACTGTAGTGGGAGTGATCTGCCGGGCATAGGACTGTGGTGGGAATGATCTGCCGGGCATAGGACTGTGGTGGGAGTGATCTGCCGTGAACAGGACTGAAGTGGGGGTGATCTGCCGGGCATAGGACCTTAGTGGGAGTGATCTGCCGGGCATAGGACTATGGTGGGAGTGATCTGAGGTGCATAGGACTGTAGTGGGAGTGATCTGCCGAGCATAGGACTGTGGTGGGAATGGTCTGCCGTGCCTAGTACTGCAGTGGGAGTGATCTGCTGTGCATAGGACTGTAGTGGGAGTGATATAAGACTCCCAACACGCTGCTTCAATTTTGGTGATCTTGCAACTACTCGGTAACCCCGAGCTTGCGAATTGGATTGAACTGTCTTAGAAACGAATGTTCCGCAACAAGTATAATAGTGATAAATGATATAAATTACAACAGTGGATGAGAACAGTAGATGTTCCAGCAGAAAAATAGGCAGTGGATGAGAACAGTGAACGCGATCTCACAAGTTATCACTTGTGAGGGAATTCTGTAAAAACTTAAGTTCTCCTTATAACTCCGTTCTTATCGGTATGTTATTAATGAAAATGTTGTTTCTTGAACGCGTCTTAACGGAGATTCTTGTGGACACATCGCCCTTGCACTTATGGTAGGAAGTTGCTGCCGAAATTGTGGAAATGATCTGAATGCTGGATAAGGGAAAATTTAGACCAACGATTACGATGTTATTGAGTAATAGTTGAAATTATGTTTCATGTTAAATCAATATTGAATATGAATACTTGAAATCAAAAAAATATTCGTAGAATGAATGGGATTTTTGAGAATTATTTCTTTGTCCATCAAAATGTACATCATTAATACTTTATTCAGGTTGCAGATAATTTAAAAGTAAGGTTGAATGTAAGCTATCAGAAAATTAATCGCTTTCAGTAGATATGAAATGTCCAAGTAACACTACTTTACACGGCATAAAAAGGTAAAGAATTCCAGGTTATCGAGCAGATGAGTCCGAAAGTAAATGGACTTTGGTTGAAAAAAGCATTATTTTGATGTGAATTACGCACTCAGAAAAATGTATGGTTAATATTGTCCAAATATAGACTCACTGTCTGCATGTAGCGCAGAAAAGCTCTTCCGCCAGGCTAAAGTGGGTCTGAGCGACCCACATAAGGAGAAAGGGTGAATCACTATTTGGACAAAGTCGAACTTATTTCTCTCAGTGATGGCGATGATGAATATCATCATCATCTTCCTTCTTTAGTTTTTAGTATCGTTAATTAATTAATTGTCGCATCATTCATCCATTCATCGGTTCACTAGGAGTACCAGTATTTGTAGAAATCATTCTGCAGACAATCACCAAATATAATGGTCATGCTCTAAATATATTAATAATGCGTTTTTATCTTAGTATAAATATGTTGGAAAAGTTATGAATATTTTGAACGAATTCTAATTAACCTAAAATTGTTGCTTTAAATATTTTTAACATCTTCTACCATTTTTTTATTTCACCCGACTCGACTCATGTGCAAAGTGGTGCACAGAGTTCACCATATTATAGTCGTCTCTTATACACATCTAGATGTGTATAAGAGACAGACATTATAGTCACCACTCATGTTCACCACATTATAGTCACCACTCATGTTCACCACATTATAGTCACCACTCATGTTCACCACATTATAGTCACCACTCATGTTCACATCCTCAGAACGAACGCAACATTTGCGTTTTCGAAGAAGCTTAGCCGTGTTTTCTGGAAGTGAACTACCACCATTCAACTCCCCCATTCAATTCAATACATTATCAACTTACACGCCCAAGCCGCTAAAACTTTCATCCCGATATCGGATACTTTCTTGCCGCTATCCTGCCTATGTTATCTAGAGGAAAAGTTGGGCTAAAATTTGTTTTCTCCTCTTCTTCCGGATTAATTTGAATCCACTAAGAGGAAAATTTAGGATTATAAAAACCTTGGATTAATCGACCTGAGCTTGATCCCTGCTCGAGGTTTTCGATCGTTGCGATCTCCAAGCTCGTTTGGAAATATTATTGAATACGTTAATTAATTCATGAAATTTAAACCAGAATTGGTTATAATATTATGGCACATTTTCTTATTGGTTCTAAGGTATTCTCATATAAATTTGACAGTAAAAATTCAGGTAGTGAAGAATGAAATCCAGTGAAATAATACAGGAATTCTACGTAATTTTTATATTTTTTTATTAGACCAGAAAAAATTGCTGTGACGTTTCTGTTTTAAAATGAGTTACAGAATCGAAAAAATGCCTGGAAGTTCCGTATTACCAATTATATATCATTTCCAGATATCTATGGGATCATTTACCAAGGATAAATTTTTATTTCTTTTACTAAAATTGGGCTAGGTAGATTTCTCCATGAATCCGACGTCTCAGTATTTGAAAGCAATTATTTTCCCTTGAATTCAAACGTTAGTTTCAAAGTTTTTGCTTTCATCTCAATTTTTCGCTGCTTGAGCTCGCATAATTTACTTGCAAGTGGCAGCGATATCGCAGAAACTTTTACACGCTGAAAGTTTACTGAGAAAAAAACACTCCGTCTTGTTGATGATAATGTTTCCTTTTGTAAGGATATTTTGTAGCATTTTTAACGGTGTCTCTGAGGCGAGTCGATAGCTGCTAAAATGTAAACAAAAATGTTGGTGGAGAAGTTCAGTTCCAGTTCCTCAATTTTAATTTGAATTGCGTGATGTGAGCCTTGTTCGTTAAGAGTTTGAATTTTGTTGATATTCAAGACTTTCGTTAACGTATTGCAAAGCGAGACAAATGCCGTACATAAAAAGGCATACATAGGAGATAAACATGCACTGCTACGAGTGGTGCATTCAGTGCGCCTGAACATGCACTGCTACGAGTGGTGCATTCAGTGCGCCTGAACATGCACTGCTACGAGTGGTGCATTCAGTGCGCCTGAACATGCACTGCGACGACTGGTGCATTCAGTGCGCCTGAACATGAACTATGAGAGGAGTGCACTCGGTGCGCCTGAACATGCACTATGAGAGGAGTGCACTCGGTGCGCCTGAACATGCACTATGAGAGGAGTGCACTCGGTGCGCCTGAACATGCACTATGAGTAGGAGTGCACTCTTCATGCGCAAATTAGGCGCTGTTGGCTCGCATCGTCGCGAGCGTCGTCGTGCAATAGAGCGCCTGCGTTTGATGAAACTCAGAGCGCTGCTGTTGAACGGCATTCGCTTCAATGAAATCTAATGAAGATTGATTGATTCGCGGGTAATTAATTTGTGAAGTGAAAGATCGTAAGATGAAGATGTTTTAAATGAAAATAATAAATTGGCAATTTCATCGGTCATGTAGTTAGGCAAATCTGGTCTAGAAAATTTTGAGTGTAAATTTAAATTTTGAATCACAAAATAAATTATAAATGCAGAATGAAAAAAAAACGTATGAATAAATTGTACTAAATTTTTCAAGTTTAAAAGAAATATATTTCAGATAATTATAGCGACCAGCAAGAAGGCGGGAAAGAACGATTTTCAGCTGCCGTGTTGTCAGTAAGTTGCAGTAACTGTCAGTAAAATAAGGCCGAGCTCACCATCACCCACCATCACTCGTACATCTCAAAGCCGACACTTTTACGACCAACAAATGCGAAGTCTCGAGGAAACTCTCATGCAATCAGAGAAATGAGTGGAACTTTGTCCAAATAACGAGAAAAAAAAAACAAAGTTGCACTCATTAAAAAAATAAAAAAAATAAAATAAAAAAAGGAGACACTTTTGGCCCAAGTGTAGGTCATCCTGGTGTAGCTTGACCCATTTAAATGGAGCATCAGTTTTCCTCTCTTCCTTCGCTGGATCAAGAAATTGTGTTATAATTTGGAAAATACAACTCATTTATTCTTCTAAGTGATCCGGCCACACCAGGCCTATTCCGGCCTAGCTCTTAGACTGCCATTCTTGCTTAATTAAAAAGTCTTACAGTGTTTGAAAAACTAATTTAGTTGTGATTTGTGTTGGATAATATCGTGAAAAAAAATTCAGAAAGACATTCAGGCTAGAATTCCCGTAGACACTACGAGAAATAAGTGGTAGTACGGGTAGAAATGCATTCCATACGCTCGCATGGGTCATTCTGACGCAGTTTTGCCGAGCTAATGAGTGTATTATAGCCAGGTCTACTCTATGTTAGTGTTGTGGTTGAGAAAGTGTGTCATCATTAAAACAACTTGAATCGTTTATTTTTCTGAATGGAAAATTCATATCCCTCTAAATGAGAAATATTAACTATGCGAATAACTCAGCAAAAAAAAACATTTTTTAAATTCATCCAAAAATTAATCAATCGTGTACGTCCTTCTTCACATGTCTTCAGTTAAGCAGGAATCTCTTGGGCACGGTATTGATGAGCATTCCCCTATTATTTTTTTAAATGCAAATCACTCATTACATTTTACATGGAAAAACCAAACAATTTTAAAAATAGAACGAATTATTATAGCTTTTTTCTTGCTCATGTTTCACGGTGTAAGTATAAATCACATTCAATAACTTGGATGCGAAAATATACGAAACACATGCGATAATTCGGACTTAAACTTCATCTAAAAACGCATAGGTATATAATAACAAGTTCATGATAAGTTCGTGCATGTCGGTCTAAAATACGTAGCCTTAGCTCCCAAACTTCAAAGCAAAGTTCATCTTTTATTCTTTGAGATTCAGTTGAGTTAATGAGATGCGTGGTGAAACTGCTTGCTGGGTCGCCTGTGGCAATTTATTGGCTTTTCTATAAAAATGTTAGATAAATATGTAGACGTGATTTCACTTTGTGGAATGTGACCCTGGAAGAAAATTAGTAAACCCTTTTAATAACTTGGGCCATTAATTAAACTGGAGAACCAAGTGGTAGCCGGGATACCGTGATGGAATTTAGATGAGAACACTTAGATGGAACAGTGGATGTTCCAGCAGAACAATAGGCGATGGATGAGAACCGTGGATGTTAAAGTGGAGCAAAAGGCAGTGGATGAGAACAGTGGATGTTCCAGCAGAACAATAGGCGATGGATGAGAACCGTGGATGTTCCAGCAGAACAAAAGGCAGTGGATGAGAACCTGTCTCTTATACACATCTANAGAACTGTGGATGTTCCAGCAGAACAAAAAGCAGTGGATGAGAACAGTGGATGTTCCAGCAGAACAAAAGGCAGTGGATGGATCAGTGGATGTTCCAACGGAACAAAAGGCAGTGGATGAGAACAGTGGATGTTCCAACGGAACAAAAGGCAGTGGATGAGAACAGCCGGTGGATGTTCCTACAGAACACAACCCTCCAGGCAAATGACGTTGACCAACATTAATTATGAGTTCGAATCGTTAATTAATTAATTAATTAATATCGTTGGAACAACGTTTAATCTACGTTATTACAACGTCTGAAGACTGGTGGAAAGGCAGAGGATGAGCATGATTTTTTTTTAATTTTTTGCAACGACCATTCAGAACAATTAATTATTCGATTTCCTCCTCTGGCCGTTGTTATGATCATATAATGGCCAGTGTGATCATATAATGGCCAGCCTGATCACATCATGTAAATATAATAATTACTCTTATTTCCTTCGACGTTGCAGACAATTTTTTTCTGTTAATGAAAGTTCATTTTAACTCGATGAAGGGAAGCTCCTTAATTGCCCATCGCCTTTGCCTAGCAGCTGCATGCTATCTATTACTTGTGTTTAACTAGTATTTTCTATATTTGTATCTATATTATTTATCTGTTGTTTCATCTATATTTTTCCCTTTTCCCCCCTCTGATCCTCATCCCCGGCCAGTCCCCCCTGGGTGTGGGGGGGGGGGGCGGCACTCCCCATAAATTGCGCTGCAGTGAACGTATTTACGTCAACGTCGCCGCCGGGCGCGACTTACGGTGCCCCCGTGCTGTTATGGCGACAATCTGGCAACGCTTTACGAGCGGTCATCTGGCAGCATTGGAGTGGTGGTCATCTGGCAACAATGGAGTGGAAATTATCTGGCAGCACTGGCGCTGAGGTCATACGGCAACGCTGGAGCTGAGGTCCTCTGGCATCACTGCAAAATTAGGACCAGGTAAAAACAATATGCGCCAAAAACGTCAATGGAGGCAGAGCGTGCATTAATCTAGCCTTCGTATCAGTCTACATTAAAGTATCATTCCATCATTAGATTTTTGTTATAGCTTGGCAGAAGCAAATCGTTTATACAGGTTCGATTGAGGACCAGAGAATGGATTTTATAGACAATTTTCATGCTCGTTTTGTAATATTTTGAAAAATTTCATAAGCAATTAAATTTTTTCATCTGCAGAAGAAATGATAGTCATATATGCATTGAAATTAAAATAAGAAGAAAAAATCTATTTCTTGCGAAGAGATTTTCATTAAAAGGAAATAAGTCTTTTCGACATTTGCTTTTATGAGTCGGCTTAACTCGCGTTAGTTCCTTGCAATGAAAGTAGCGCCGGGAGTCGCTCCCTGATGGTGAAAAAATTCCTGTTTGTTGTAATTCTTATTATATTAAAGACTTGGTTTTACGCGGCTTGTATTGATTCTGGGTATGGCTTATATTATTAAACTTTTGTTATCTCCTATTTTATTAAAAGCAGTATTTTGTTTGACTTGTTCAGGGTTGGCTAACGAGCATTAAGTGTCGGGAGCTGTTGAAAGTTGGGAGGTAGCAGAGAAGTTGTGAAGAGTTACAATGAAAGAATTTCATTATTTTGAGGAGGAAACTTTAGTGAACTCAGCATCCATGGAACTTTAAAGGTATAATTAATTAAGGTACAATGTACGGGAAAATTGCACGGTGTAGACGCCTTACAGAAATCATACCGGCCCTATACCAATAATGCACAGAGCATTTAATAGTGAACATGGGTACGCCACTATGTGTCGGTGTTTGCTGTACATCGATATGGTGAAATGTATCAATTTACATTTCGCTACCCAGGCACAGCACACTGTACGTTGTACAGACAGTCTCTGACCACGGCTGTACAACGCTGACCAACGTCGGTGAACCACGGAGTTCACCGACGGGCCTCGTCACGACTAGACCTCTTCACCGACTGACCTCTCCACAGCTAGACCTCTTCAACGACGGACCTCTTCACGACAAGACCTCTTCACAGATTAGCAATTCACTGCTCGGTCTTTACGTGTCTTGGTCTCTTCACAGAATAGGCCGCTCAACGGCAAGGCTTCTACCCGACTAGGCTTTTTCTTGCCGGCTGGAGTGGCATCGCCGGTTGGGGTGTTGTTGAAGCTTTGCCGGAAATGCCGGCGCGCGATCAAGTGCCGGATGATCCGCATAAAATTCGCACTCGGACGGCTCCTTTATCCGACATTCAGGGACGAACTTTGGGAATTTTGCACTTGGCTGCTTCCTTAAAAGGGTTCACTATGGAGAGGCGGAAAACAGGGGCTATAGACAAGGGTTATAAACAGGGGCTGTAGCCAGATGCTGTAAACAGAGGCAGCGGTTATGGAAGGAGCTATAAAAGACCTATGAGAAAACTTTTTTCCCAGAGGTTATAAGAAAGACTGCATAGAAAGGCTATTAACAGATGTACTAACCAGAGACAATAATTCACTGGACAGACTGTAGGGGGCAGGTGCGAGTTCACGTAATTTCATAGATGTCGTAGATGCGAAATTTCATAGATGTCAGTTCAGCTTTTCAGGATTGGGTTTTCAGGCTTCAACACAGAATATCGCCCAATGCTACGAACATCGTCGCGGTATGAATTTTGATAAAAACTTCCATGATTCAATGCCAAATATCACCGTACCTCAGGAATTCGTTCACTTACCGACTGTGAAACCGTTGACGAATATCAGAGGTGTTATTTTAACCGTATATGAGTTACGTCTTCCTCTAATAATTTTCTGGACTCATCACCATGGTTCATCTCTGGAATCAACAGATATCATCAACTCAGGGAACGGCATGTTCACTTCCAAACTGCGCATGGTACAGTGGATATTTGAATTCGATAGATATCAGTCAGGCTTTCAGGAATAGGGTCGCAGGTTTGTAATTTTCATGAGTCAGCCAATTTTGTCAAAAAATTTTCAGAAAAGAACTTCACGGACCGAAATAGTATATTTTATCCTCATTTATGTAAATTTAAATAAAAATTTTAGTCTAAAATATTTTGGGAAAACGTATTTCAAGATGAATTAAAGGATTGGATCAATATTTAACTGGATATAAAATGATCGAAGATTATTGTACCTTTATTTTACTGGGTGTGAAAGAATTGAAGGGTTTTGGCTAGATTTGAAATAAACAAAAAGGTTTGCTTTTATTTTACAAGGTTTGAAATAGTTGAAAAGGGCCTAAGGGTTAATCTTCATTTACTTACATGGACACAAATTCGTTAATTGGTTATGTCTATATTTAACATGGTATTAAATAGTCGAATGTTTGTACTTATATTTAGCATGGTATAAAATAAACATATGGCTGTACCTTTATTTAGCATGGTATATAAAATAGGCGAATGTCTGTACTCATATTTAATGTTAGTAAATGGTTCATATAAAATAATCAGAAGATTTCAAATTTTAAATAGGTGAGAAATAATTACAAATCAACCTCAGCATATAATATCAGGTTCTATGAAGCTGTGTTTTAGAAGTCGTCGTTCAAAAAGAGCCAAAATCATGCTACATTTGCCGAGTTTTCTTAATATTAAATTATGAAGGCAGATGTTGTCATATTATTTTGTTATATGCTTGAGTCTTGCCGAGCTTCCGGCGTTTGATCCTTGTGAAGGGAAGCTTCTGAAACGCATGCCGCTTCAATGAAGCCTTTGAGCTCATGTTAACGAAACCTTGCAAGCGGATTGTATGCAGATGTGAACTCTTAAGCCAACTATCCCTTGTAAATTCCTTTAAACCTCAACCGTTTAAATAAATATCAAGAGATAGATTTACCATAAAATCAATAAATTTCAGTATTGGGGATATTTTCATGAGTAACGTTCTTCAAGCAGGAATTGACGTAGGCTGTACGAGCTGCCATTTATTCACTCAGTCTTTGTTATATCCTTTTATGTAACCTGAATATCGTGTACCATTCAGCATAAGTACTAAGTTTACTTTCTCCCTTATAAAGAACACGAATCTTCCCTAAGGGAACCCACAAATAATAGAGAATTTCTGCACCTCAAAAGATACGCGTAATCTCCCGATGCGCGGCTGGTTCATTTCAACCTGCATTTACTTTAGTCTAAAAATTTGTATTTTGAAATCAAATCTTAAAGAAGAAGTGGTGTTTGTTGCCGCAATGGTTGCGTCTCACACGGCCTAATTTGGTCACAACTGCATCTGATGAGCCAGCCTTTGATGCTGCAGCTTTGGCCTTGAATGGAGAGCCTTAAACTTTGACAAGGAAGTCTTAAATGCTTAAAAATGAGCCTTAACCCTTAAAATTAAAGTCGAAAACCCATGGTAGTGAGCCACATAGATGATGGAGCCTTAGATGCTGGAAAATAAAGTTTTAACCTTTAAAATTATAGTCTAAAAGCCATGTTTCTGAGCCGTAGAGTTTGACGAAGAAGCCTTAAATGCTGGGAAATAAAGCCGTAACTCTTAAAATTATAGTCTAAAAGCCATGTTAATGAGTCTCATACTTTGATGATGGAGCCATAGATGCTAAAAAGTGAGTCTCAACCATTAAAATGATAGCCTAAAAGACTGGATGGCAATCAGTAAATTTCGACAAGGAAGCCTTGAATTTTGAAAAATTAGACGAAATCATTGAAATGATTGTCACAAAGCCTGGATTTCGAGCTCACTATTGTTAAAGTCAGATTTGTATCCTCAACATTAGCCTTAACCTTTCAGCGATCAATTTTCTCGTGAGTGCAAAATACCACATTGCATCCGTATCACATTGCTGAGATGTATTCATCGAAAAAGTTTTGCAGACAACATTTACGTATGTCAGCGTGATCCTAACGCAGTCTGAAATTGAATGCAATATGTTTCTAATAGGAGGAATAAGCTTCATAAATAAATAAGTGAACACCATTTCGAGAGGCAACATATACGTATGTACAGCTGGGCAGTATAGAGGGTTAATTTCCAGCCCTGGCTGGGCTGACGAATGAAATTCAGTTCTCCACGAATGATGGCATGCAACTCGCCTCTCCACGAATGAATAATGATGGAATGCAACTCGCTTCTACACGAATGATGGAATGCAACTCGCTATAGCATCAAGAATGCTGGAACCTAACTCGCATCTTCATGACTGATGGAACCTAACTCGCTTCTCCAGGAATGATGGAAAGTAACTCGCTATATCAAGAATAATGAAGCGGACTGGCCTCTCTTAGAATCGAACGCCTGGCCGATAAAAAATGCGATCGCCGCTGCCTTGAAAGTTACCGGAACTTGGCTGAGTTAGGAGCAGTCGAGTTATTGCTGCCGCCACTTTTGAGTTTGTTTAAAGTGGACTTAAAGGGAGAGGGCGAACAGCCGCCTGTACATGATAGAGGACTTTGCTGTTATTTGTAGCTCACTGATAAATGAGGGTAAATTTTATACGAATATTTATATGAAGCCGTGCTAAGTGGGACGATGGTTTTCCAATATATTTCTGATGAGGTTGGTATGTTTATGAGATTATGATCTTCTGTGGCAATTATATTTCGAGATAGTACTTTACTAAAGAAACATAGATAAAGTCTTTTCACGCTGGATGTTTTGTCAACCATGAAATATTTGTGTCCATCGCTCATCAGCTTTTTTTACCGCTTGTTCAAACATGTCTAATGTTTTTGCTATGGTCAATTACTTTTTTATTTTTATGGTCAATTTTAAGATAAACATAAAATGTGCAGCGTCGTAACTTCATAGGTAAACTAATCTTCCGCAAAATAATTTGAATTACTTAATTGTTAGGAAGGACTGCTAACCCTAGTAATGGTCCATCAATTCCTGATCTGAAAATTGTCAATTCATTATAAGTATTGCATGAAATTTAGGTAACTTATTTGCATGAGTGAAATAAGCAACCGGAAGATCAATTTTATACCCTGAAGTATTTTGATTTGATTATATTGTGAACACAGTGAAAATAATTTTAGTATTTTAACGTCCATATTTACTTGAATTCCCATTCTTGCAGGTTTTAATAATCACCGGAATGATTTCGACGTTGGAAAATAACATGGAACTTATCAGCGTATATGCCCCTGGATTGCATTATTTATTAACCCATTATTGTTCAAATAGGAAGAAAATAAACAATCAGCTGTTCCTTTCCACATCGTCGAGGAAGATTACAATTTTCATTTAAATTGTAATGAGCTTTATTTTAAAACAGTTGAAGTGCGTTATAACAATTTCTTTTCTCTATTATTTCGTGCATTATTTTATAGCCATTAAAGTCTGTCAGGCAGTCACAAGTGAGTCACAATTGAGTCACATGTGAGTCACAAGTGAGTCACAGGTGAGTCACAAGTGAGTTACAAGTGAGTCACAAGTGAGTCACAAGTGAGTCACAAGTGAGTCACAAGTCGCATGTTTCCGGACAAGATTAAAATGGAAGGCTGCCAAGCCTAGGCCTCCTCGCAAGGCCTCCCTGAGATCCTGATATTCTAAGCTATGCGTGGAAAATATCTAAATGTCTGTGGACAATCCGACGTCAGAGTATATAATAAACAACGCTCGGATTAACAGGGAAATATGAGACTGTTGGTTCTAAATGAAGCAGTTGTTGCGGAAAGATGCGGAATGAAGCAGTTGTTGTTAAAAAATGCGGAATGAAGAAGTTGTTGAGAAAGTATTAGGGATGAAGCAATTGTTGTGAAAAAATGGGTAATGAAGGAGTTGTTGTGAAAAGATTCCGAATGACGCAGTTGTTAAGAGATGAGGATTGAAGCAGTTGGTGTGAAAAGATGCAGAATGAAGCAATTGTTGAAAAAAGATTCGAAAGAAAGAAATGATTGTGAAAAGATTATTAAAAATGAAGAAATTGTTGCGAAAAGATGCGAAATAAAGCAATTATTGTAAAAAGGAATGAACTCCAAGATGTAGGCCTAACGATACAAATTTGTCAGTAGATTAAAATTCACCGAGGACCGACCTACAAATTAAAAACATCTGGATTGAATTTAAAGGGAAGAGACGCCCCTGATGAATAACACGTGTTATGACTGTTAATCCATTTTAATTTGATCTAGTCTTAACAAGTCATTCAGGATTTTGCTATACGAGTATTAGTTAATAATAATAATATAATAAAAAATTATAACGTCTGTACGTACATCCCAAACTTGAAAAATTTAGTAAAAATTGCAGCACTAAGACTAAGTCTTCGGAATTAACCTGTACACTATAAGCAAGCGGACTTAAGCGCAAAACGCAAATTTTGTGCAATTGAACAGCTCATAAGTCCTTCAAAACTAAAGGGATTTGAATGAAATTTAAAACATAACTGATATATGTATGAAAGGACATCGTGCTATGAATCGTCGCAAATTTCTATTTGCTCTTTTTTCATTAAAAGGAAACTTTTAACAAATTACGCGAAGTTGCGTCATGCTGAAATGGTTTTGGTTAAGTTTGATTAGGTTAAACAATTTGTTAATACATCATAATTACCTAACTTACGTATTTACGATTAACCTATCCTAACCTAACCCAGTGTTAGGCTTGATACAAAAAAACAGTAAACAAAATGGAACTTTTATTTCAGAACTCACTGGTCCAAATCTTGAGACAGCAGACGTATTCACAAAAATCTAGAATTGAACCAAGTCGCGAAAAGTGACGCTTGGCAGCGGTTCCAATAAAGTTTATCGCCGTTATGCCGATGAATAAACCCGGCCCAACATAACTGTAGAAGCAAGAAATATCTCGTAAATTTTACAATTCTGCAATCCAGTAGTAGTATTCCAGTGTCGCAATGAGTTTCAATCTAATACATTCATATAAGCAAATCATTACAAGTTTTACACACCGTGATGTACGAAAGGCTCTCTATCGCAAACAGTGACGCTGAAAGTCACCCAAAATAGAATGAATGTTGTTCCCCATCGGATACGCGGTTATTCTATCAAATAGAAAGAATAAATAGCCGTTAGATAGTTGGTAATCAAATCATAAGTTTTATGAACATAAATGTATGACGGAATATGTCACTATAACAGCCACGGACCCACCTTAAATCTTTAGCCACCAAGCGGTTAAGCTGCAACTTTAAGAGGCATGTAAATAAGCCATGTAAAGGGAAATTATGACAGTAGAAAGGGAGGACAGACTCCAATAATTAACTATCAAGTTGAGCTTAGGAAAGCATTAAGCCTTCCCAAAAGATTAGGAACAAATATTTATCTTAAGTAAAAAGCCGAAGCTCAAAAGTTAAAGTGGTCATACCACAAGAAAAGGCAAAGCCCAAATTCAACACTGGAGTCGGTCCTATCCTAATCAAAGAAAGCACGAACATGCATAATAAACGAAAATAAATAAAACGAAAAACAAAGAGTGATCACTCAAAATAATAAATAGCAATTAGGAAGGAATGGCTTTATACACTCCTAACGGAGCAACATTAATGTGATGTTTACACCACCAAGTCTTACAGCCAACTCTTACTATTTACAAACCCAAGCCTAACGATAGGCATGGAGAAAAAGAACAAATTTATATCCTAAGGAATGTGGAAATTTCTAACACCAGTACATGTATAAAACTATTATACCTCGATTACGTGTATGTGTTTATATATTTGCGTCAATTTAACTTAATTTAACTAACATTATTTAACTTTATATTTACGTCCATTTCGCACGCAGGTGCTACTTAATTTATCAGTGGTACAATTAATAGCTTATATCAGCCAGAATTATGACGTATGAACAAGTCAATACGAAAGTTTATTCATTGTGATCGATTCTTTTAATGATATTTTTTAAATAAAGTTAATTTCTAATCATGATATTTATAGGTTAGATCATTGAAACTTTGTAGCGTTATTTTCGAAACCACTGTGTTAGTGTTAGAACAGATTAAAGATCTGAATGAAGACCAGGGGCCATACTTTCAAAATTCGCTAAGTGAACGTAAGTACTTACGCTCTATTTTCTTGTCTATGATTGGTGGATTATTGCTTGAAAGGCCGTCAATGATTGGCTGATGAACTTACGATCTCTTAACTTTTTTTGAAAGTATAGGGCCTGGAAACTTATTTAATCCCTCCGCTGGCTAAGCCAAAGTTAGTGCCTACCTTAGTCGATTCAGTCGTTAAATATGATTATTGTACTTGCTGAATTCCTTGACGTGAATCCGACATTGAGTGAGGGTTATACTATAAAAAATGTACATCGATCTTTCATGTACACCTGAGTATATATATCCCATTAATTCTATGATTATAAAGAGGGATTCATAAGGCAAAGTCATTGGTGCCAACAGAATGCGTTTAATAAAAATATATCTTTTACCATTTCTCTACTGAATCGAGGTACGGTCAAGACAAGTTCATAGTGAGCTTAAAAAATATTAATTTTTGATTATTTGCTTGAGAGTAATTGTTGCGATTTTACTTTTCACAGTGAAAAGAAAAATCGCAACATTTTCACATTTTTTCACAGTGAAAAGAAATCAATTTTGGTATTAGCTGCGAGCAGCATGCCAAACTCGGCAGCCCTGCTCTAGTCTATCCGATATCCAATCTTCAGCCTCGGCAAATACTGACTTAAATGAGTATTTAACGACATTTGTAAATAGCTGTGAAAATTCATGACTTCTGTAATAATCTCTGCCACTTCAGCACCTCAGGATACTGTAAAAAACGTATATGTGCGGTACGATTTTGCGGCATTTCAGTTTGAATAATGCCATGTAACTTGAACATTCTTCGGAACTGTCAACAGCTGATATGTTTTGCACACTGTAAATATAGAGGGATATTTTTCTGTCCTGTAAACACCCGGGATATTTTACGGTAACGTAAACAGCCGTGATATTTTACGGTCACGTAAACAGGCGGGATACTTCACGGTAACGTAAACAGGCGGGATACTTCACGGTAACGTAAACAGCCGGGATACTTCACGGTGCTGTAAACATCCAGGATATTATACGGTGCTGTAAACAGCCGGGATAATTTACGGTGCTGTAAACAGCCGGGATATTATCGGTGCTGTAAACAGCCGGGATATTATCGGTACTTAAAGAGTCGGGATATTTTACGAGGGCTATAAACAGCCCCGGCAAAGTGTCCCGCCGCCACAGCCCCGACATTTAACCACCGCTCCACAAGCGGTCGTTTTCAAAGGCCGACGTTTGCTCGAGAGGTCGGGAATTTAATCAGCCAAATGAGATGGTCGCTCGTCCGCCGCTTTATTTTAGGGAGGACATAAAATTCGCCGACAGTGATGGTCCAAAAATTGGGTGACCGTGACTGCCCAAAAACGTGCTCGGGCCTCTTACTAGGCGATGATGTCTCACCGTCCGGAAATTGTGCAGTAACCCTGACTGGTGCACTGACCCTGACTGGTGCAGTAACACTGACTGGTGCATTAACCCTGACTACTGGTGCAGTAACCCTGACTGGTGCAGTAACCCTGACTGGTGCAGTAACCCTGACTGGTGCAGTAACCCTGACTGGTGCACTGACCCTGACTGGTGCAGTAACACTGACTGGTGCATTAACCCTGACTACTGGTGCAGTAACCCTGACTGGTGCAGTAACCCTGACTGGTGCAGTAACCCTGACTGGTGCAGTAACCCTGACTGGTGCA
>NW_025933217.1:158168-159441 GCF_000764305.2 Hyalella azteca
CGTGACGTGAAGAAGACTCTGCGTGACGTGAAGGAGACTCTGCGTGACGTGAAGGAGACTCTGCGTGACGTGAAGGAGACTCTGCGTGACGTGAAGAAGACTCTGCGTGACGTGAAAGAGACTCTGCGTGAGGTGAAGAAGACTCGGCGTGACGTGAAGAAGACTCTGCGTGACGTGAAGGAGACTCTGCATGACGTGAAGAAGACTCTGCGTGACGTGAGGGAGACTCTGCGTGACGTGAAGAAGACTCTGCGTGACGTGAAGGAGACTCTGCGTGACGTGAAAGAGACTCTGCGTGACGTGAAGGAGACTCTGCGTGACGCGAAGAAGACTCTGCGTGACGTGAAGGAGACTCTGCGTGACGTGAAGAAGACTCTGCGTGACGTGAAGAAGACTGCGTGACGTGAAGGAGACTCTGCATGACGTGAAGAAGACTCTGCGTGACGTGAAGGAGACTCTGCGTGACGCAAAGAAGACTCTGCGTGACGTGAAGGAGACTCTGCGTGACGTGAAGATGAAGGAGACTCTGCGTGACGTGATGGAGACTCTGCGTGACGTGAAGGAGACTCTGCTTGACGTGATGGAGACTCTGCGTGACGTGAAGGAGACTCTGCGTGACGCGAAGGAGACTCTGCGTGGCGTGAAAGAGACTCTGCGTGATGTAAACGAATGCTCCTTGACTCCTGCATGACACAAATAATGGCTGCCAGGTTAATTCAAATTCGATCAAAACATCACGAAAACTCAACACAAGCTAGCTAGACTTTCGCCATATTCCTGTCTCGAATTGTATGAACAAATGTTGTCATAACTTTGCACGAACATGTTTTGAACATAGCAGGTTATTTTTTATATGCATGAGAATAATATGCAATCCTGAATAATTGACGCTGAACCTCGCATCGTATTTTCCGCGCTTGAAAACTCGGAGCGATCCACTCGTCCGTGTCGTCGGACAACGAAACCTTCTTCCGGAATGCGACGTCCGATCGGAAAAATGCGGACCTGATGATGGCTGATCCGTGTTCCTGATGTTAGATTCATGGAGTAGAGCTGGACTATGAACGGTGATGGAGGCAGAGTATGAGTAGTGATGATGGAGACGGAGTATGAGTAGTGATGATAGAGACGGAGTATGAGTAGTGATGATAGAGGCGGAGTATGGGTAGTGATGATAGAGGCGGAGTATGAGTAGTGATGATAGAGGCGGAGTATGGGTAGTGATGATAGAGGCGGACTATGAGTAGTGATGATAGAGGCGGAGTATGGGTAG
>NW_025933217.1:159847-175791 GCF_000764305.2 Hyalella azteca
GGACTATGAGTAGTGATGAGGGAGGCGGACTATGAGTAGTGATGAGGGAGGCGGACTATGAGTAGTGATGAGGGAGGAGGACCATGAGTAGTGATGAGGGAGGCGGACTATGAGTAGTGATGATGGATGCGGACTATGAGTAGTGATGATGGAGGCGGACTATGAGTAGTGATGATGGAGGAGGACCATGAATAGTGATGAGGGAGGAGGACCATGAGTAGTGATGATGGAGGAGGACCATGAGTAGTGATGATAGAGGCGGACTATGAGTAGTGATGATGGAGGAGGAGTATGAGTAGTGATGATGGAGGAGGAGTATGAGTATATATAGTGATTTTATGTAGTCTATGTTGTAGTCTGTGTAGTCTCCTATGGAGCATGTTTCTACTCGAAATAGTCAATCTTGAAATATTCTTACTCAATACGTAACTATTCAATTTACCTTTACTCCACACTTTACTACTCAATATGTTGCAGTAAATGTAATTCAAAATATTCGACACCCATGTTATTTCAGTTTTAAAACTTAAGTGACGAAGGAGACTGCATCTGACTGCATCATTCCAGACTGCATCTGATGCATTTTTAAAACTGAAATATGCACAAAGCCTCGCACTTGATTTTTTGTATTTTATAAGCTAATTATATTTTCTTCAAATTTTCCTTAATTCAAAAATTTTTTGCAATTTTCAATTGCGCAGCGAAAATTCAGATTAAAAACAGTCTGGAAGGAGTCCCAGGGGTTCTTTAACGTTTCTATGTACGTAATTTCAGTAATTTTTTTTTTTCAAATTTTATCATGGAAATCGAAGTACAAACTCGAACGAGTAAAGCATCAGCCCACGCTTGTATTTTTTCGAGGCGAAATCCCGAGAGCCGAGGAAGAAAAAATGAAATTATTTTTTCACTGCTGATGTTGTCCGGGAATCGTTTTAAGACAAAAAGTTTTGATATAAAATCTGTTCAAATTATTCAGGATCGCAAGGAGAACGTGACATCGGCATTAATAACTTGATAAGAAATTTGATAAAATTTCATTTGTTGCTTTTTTGACGGAATTTTTTAGCTCTAGGCCGGGGTTTTTTATGGGATTTTATACACAAAACTTGGGCATCGGTGGTTCTGTGAGCTGAATTCTAAGTTAATTAGGATGTTTCTGATTAATTGTCTTATTAATTCACAAGTTCTAATCATTTTATTAATGGTGTGCGAGCCCAGGGTTTAAAAAATAGCCTGTCTTTCATTTACTGGCGCCTCCGCGACAAAATTGCGCTCGATCGAACAAACTCGGTCGAAGTCATCCAGTGTAGTTGCTGCACTGTAGTTCACGTGGTGCAGTAACTGCACTGCAGTTCATCTGATGCAGTAACTGCACTGTAGTTCATCTGATGCAGTAACTGTACTGTAGTTCATCTGATGCAGTAACTGCACTGTAGTTCATCTGATGCAGTAACTGCACTGCAGTTCATCTGATGCAGTAACTGCACTGCAGTTCATCTGATGCAGTGACTGCACTGTAGTTCATCTGATGCAGTAACTGCACTGCAGTTCATCTGATGCAGTAACTGCACTGTAGTTCATCTGATGCAGTAACTGCACTGCAGTTCATCTGATGCAGTAACTGCACTGTAGTTCATCTGATGCAGTAACTGCACTGCAGTTCATCTGATGCAGTAACTGCACTGTAGTTCATCTGATGCAGTAACTGCACTGCAGTTCATCTGATGCAGTAACTGCACTGTAGTTCATCTGATGCAGTAACTGCANGGGGTTACTGAACACTGATTCAAACTGAGATCCCAGTAACTCACACATGCCCTGGTCATCTCCGACAATGACTTCGTTTTCCTTAAGCGGGCCTACTGGCGTCTTTATTTTAGCCTTGGACTGAGCATATTTAAAAAAAATACTTGGGGTTCTCTTTGATGACCTCAACCACTCGCTCTTCCGCGGCTTGTTCTTCCATCCTGTGCGAGACCTGCAGCCTGAGTTCAATTTTCTTGTGCAAATTTACTAGCCTCTGTCTTCTCGTATCACTAGTGGATTCAGCTATTTGTTTATTTAACCGCTTGCGCGTTTTCTCATAAGGATTCGTCTGTCTCTCGGAATGCTGCGGACTTTAGGCCCTGTTTTTCTTGGTGTATGACGCACACATATATGTGCTAGTTTCTCACACAGTTTTGTGTAGATTTCCTCAGCATTCATCTCGTGAAACTCCGCTCTCCAATCGATTTCGTCAATTTCATTCCAAATTGCCCCCCAATCCGTTCTTTGATCGTGAAAGTTAAGTCCTGCCAGTCCCTGTTGGGGTATAGACCTGGGCAGGGTTTCAATTCCAATTGTCGTTTCCACCATCACTAAGCGATGGTCAGACAGTGAGGTATCTTCAACCCGGACGTCAACCACCATTCTTTCATTATTAGTAATGCAGTATCATCTGATTATCAAATTATCATCTGATGCAGTAACTGCACTGTAGTTCACCTGATAACCAATACAGGGGGTGAAGCTACTCTCGGATGGTTGGGCAGATAATTAATGGAGATCAAAGACGTGAAGACGTAGCCACAAAGTCGCACCAAGAGACGAGGTCTACCTTTCTGGGAAGAAGATTGTAAGTGACCGCCTATGGTATATTGCTCGTTAAAGGGCTAAGAGAATCCTGACGGTTCTGGGAATCCTGTCTCGGAATACAACTCGCCGCATTCCAGCAATTCTTTATCGTTTAATTAGCTGGGAATTTTAATGTCGTAATTCCTGCTCATCCTGAACAGAAATGTCCCGAGGGCAAACCTGAGAGATGTCTCTTCCTAAAGGTATTTTGCCGGAATAACTAGAGATTTTCTTGAACGCGTGGTTACTATGAAGGTTGGAGGTAAGAAGTAGAGGGTTTTGGATTTTCAACATGTGTTCATCATCAGGAACACCGGTTAGTTCAACAACCAGGCCCGTTGACGTCGCTTGATTCTGTGTCAGCGCCGCCGAGGATTTTATACCCTATAGGTAAAACATCGGCGGATTTTCGGCAGTCAAGCACAGGTCGCCGATACGCCTCCTATGCCCTGTTGAAATTGTTATTGGCTGCGATGTTCTAGCGGACTTTAATTGGAAATTGCGAGCTTCCGAATTAGGCAATGTCAATGCACAAGAATTGCGCACTGTGACTACAGAAACTGTGAACTGTGACTTCGTTAGCGCTGCACCGGGCTGGAATATGAACCTGAAAACCAATTATATTGATAAGCCGGGGTACCAAATTTGAGCATCGTAGCGTCCCATACCTGAGAATAGCAGCAAAATGTTAAGGCAGTATTAGTAAATTAAGTAATAACGTCAACTATTACTTGTAACAACAACAGCAGTACTATTAACCGTTATTCCAACCATGCTGGAATTAGATAATAGGAATGGCAGCGTGAGCTGTCGTCTGGAATGGGTGTCTGCTATGCAGATTCCCATTCCAACTACGTCATGACAACGACGCGATTAGTCTCCCTGGAATGGGGATGCAGCCGGAACCATTCTTTGGAATGGCTTCCTTAGTCCCTGGAATTTTTACTAACATTCAGTTATTCTCTTGATTGATATTCAGTTTAGAGAGAAAAATTTAGTTATGCATTCAGTGGAGAGTTCAGTATTAGTAAACTACCTCATTAATACCAATTTCTCGTCATCAGGAAACTAAATTATTTAATATACTGTGAAAATAATGTGCGTTTAAAAATTAATTTCTAAAGACAACACTTCTAAAGAATCCAGTGACTTCGATGTTACACATGTACAATAAATTTCTAATTTATTTTCAAATATGAAAAAATTAATTTTCAAAATTTTTTTAATATATATAAAGTTCTTACATTTTCAAAATTATTTATTCTGTCAACTGATTCATGCACTGTCTCTGACTTTATGCAAGTGTGCAAAATTTCAGATCGATTAGACAGGTGGATGTGTGTTCAATTTGGATTATAAGATTTGTAGCAGACAAAATTATTTTTAAAATTTTTTTATATTGAAATTTATTTAATTTTCAAAATTATTTGTTCTGTTAATTGATTCATGCATTGTCTCCAACTTTACGCAAATGTACAAATTTCAGATCGATTGGAAAGGTAGAAGTGTGTTAAATTTCGATTATAAGATTTGTAGCAGACAGACAAATAAACAAGAAGTGAAGTTAAAGAGAATTGTTGTAATAAAAATGGCATTCGTATAACCATCTTTTGTTTTGTATGGATCTTCCTGACTCAATTTGCCCCACCAGAAGTGCATAACAGTGTTTTTTCCGCTCCTGCTGGTGCTGAGCGTAAAAATTGTGTCACTGTTCAGATAAATTGACTAATCAATTTTCCTTTGGTCAGAAACGGCAGCATTGATCAGAACATTCAGCGCATAGCGCGTTTCGACGAGAAATTAAAAAACAATCAGTAATCTTGAACCTTCAGAATGAATATGCATAATAATTTTCAAACAATTTGTAGCGGTCCAGTTTAATATTTAAGATTTTTGTATTAATATATAAAAAATTTAGAAATTTAGAATTAGATTTAATTGTAATATTAAGATTTGTTTATTTCTGAACGTAACCACAACTGAATACGACAATAGCCAATTTCATTCCAGCTTTTAGTATTTTTGATACATTGCACTAGAACCTCTTATTAGAGTAAGTACTAATGTGTTGCAGCAGTCATCCTGTACCAATTACTTTGTTTAATAGATAATTTGATTTATACTGTTTATAAACGTTTCTATGTATTTGTATTTATGTAACTTGTAACAATCTGTTATTTATACAGGGTTCTATACTGAGACCAGAAAAAGCGTCTATTAATTCCCTCAATCCTGATCGTGAGATGCTTTAAATTCACAATTATTTGATGTTTACAATTAATCCCCTGAATAGATTCAGGATTTACTTCAGTTAACCTTCAACATGAATGAAAACATGTCGGCGCTGGGGGCCACGCCGTGCAATCGTTAACGAACTGCTTGACGATAACAAATTTATATAACGCGCAGCTGGCAACATCCTCGCGGCAACACTTGGAATTCTGGTGGCAACAATGAAACTTCAGATGGCAACAATTAACCTTCATATGGCAACAATGAACTTTCAAATGGCAACAATGAACTTTCAGATGGCAACAATGAACATACATATGGCAAAAAAGCACCTTCAGGTGGCAACAATGAGCCTTCAGATGGCAACAATCAACCTTCAGATGGCAACAATGAACCTTCAGATGCCAACAATCAACCTTTAGATGACAACAATAAACCTGCAGATGGCAACAACTGGAATTATGTCGGCAACAAGGAACTACCTAATGCCATTTAGCAGCATTGCCAGCACATTGCAGACACTCGCTACGCGACGCCTCATTTGCATAATGTAACACTGCGTACAGTGAGCGTAACACTGCTCACAGTGAGCGTAACACTGCTCACAGTCAGCGTAACACTGCGTACAGTGAGCGTAACACTGCTCACAGTCAGCGTAACACTGCTCACAGTCAGCGTAACACTGCGTACAGTCAGCGTAATGCGCCGTGAACGCAATGACTGGCTGTGTGAGTAGTTATGCGTACAGGAGATTGGCTATGTTATGAGTTATCTGTCTAGAATATTGGCTGCTTAGTGGCTGGTGGGGCGAGCGTATTTGCTGTGAGGCTAGTACTATTAGGCGCTGAGGAAATCAGCTTCGAGAAAAAATTTTTGACTCTTCAGTTATATTGAAACTAATAGAGAAAGATAAGTATTATAGACAATTGTATTGAAAGTAATAGTGAGATCATTATTATAGAGAATTAGGATTGGAAGTAATAGTAAGATCATTATTATAGACAAGTAGGATTAAAAGTAATAGAGGTCAGTATTATAGACAAGTAGTATTGAAAGCAATAGTTAGATCATTTTTAAAGACAAGTAGTACCGACAGTAATAGTGAGATCAGTATTATAGGCAATTAGCATTGAAAGTAATATTGAGATCAGTATTACAGCCAAGTAGTATTGAAAGTAATAGTTAGATCATTTTTATAGACAAATAGTATAGAAAGTAATAGTGAGATCAGTATTATAGACAAGTAGTATTGGAAGTAATAGCAAGATCATTTTATAAACAAGTAGCACTGAAAGTAATAGGGAGATCAGTATTAAAGGAATTGCAGTATACATGGATTGTAGATATGTTTTCTCATCCTAGTGGGATAACCGGCATGCATTCCCATCCTATTAAGATAATGGCTCATACTCACAATCTATAGTGGAATAGCAGCGGGGCATTTCTAATCTATTGCAAAAACAAGAGACAGTTACGCGCGCGTTGTGGAAATGTAGGCCTGTCGTTGTGGAACTGTACGTCCGTCGTTGTGGAACTGCACGTCTGTCGTTGTGGAACTGCACGTCTGTCGTTGTGGAACTGTACATCTGTCGTTGTGGAACTGCACGTCCGTCGTTGTGGAACTGCACGTCTGTCGTTGTGGAACTGTACATCTGTCGTTGTGGAACTGCACGTCCGTCGTTGTGGAACTGTACGTCTGTCGTTGTGGAACTGCACATCTNTACAGCAGCTGCAGCTGTGAAAGCTGTTATTTACAGCAGCTGCAGCTGTGAAAGCTGTTATTTACAGCAGCTGCAGCTGTGAAAGCTGTTATTTACAGCAGCTGCAGCTGTGAAAGCTGTTATTTACAGCAGCTGCAGCTGTGAAAGCTGTTATTTACAGCAGCTGCAGCTGTGAAAGCTGTTATTTACAGCAGCTGCAGCTGTGAAAGCTGTTATTTACAGCAGCTGCAGCTGTGAAAGCTGTTATTTACAGCAGCTGCAGCTGTGAAAGCTGTTATTTACAGCAGCTGCAGCTGTGAAAGCTGTTATTTACAGCAGCTGCAGCTGTGAAAGCTGTTATTTACAGCAGCTGCAGCTGTGAAAGCTGTTATTTACAGCAGCTGCAGCTGTGAAAGCTGTTATTTACAGCAGCTGCAGCTGTGAAAGCTGTTATTTACAGCAGCTGCAGCTGTGAAAGCTGTTATTTACAGCAGCTGCAGCTGTGAAAGCTGTTATTTACAGCAGCTGCAGCTGTGAAAGCTGTTATTTACAGCTGCATCGGCTCAATATGTAGCTGCACGGTTCATACCCAAGAGAAGCGCGGGCTCAAAGAATCAATTGGAATGTGATCTACAGAGCTCTACTGCGCCGGGAATGAGGGAATTGCTGCGTAAGGAATGAGATGGGAATGGGAATCGTGTTCTCGCTGTGAACTGGGATTGCTTTGTGGGTCTGGAACTGCAGTGTACTGCAATTCACTGCTCTCACGTGGCAGTGCAGTGTTAGTAATTGGACTTATAATCAGTGCACCGCACTCTCTTGCCAGTACAGTTTTTGCAACTGAAATTTTATTCTGTACACTGCGCATTATTTAAACGACGAGTCAGCAAACGGCACTCACTCGTCAGTACACTGAATAGCTCTTTACTATCAAGGCAGTACACTGTACAGCGCTTACTATGCTCCCGCTACACTGCACTGCGTTGCATTGAGCTGCTGCTCTACTGCACTGCACTTCCTACACTGCCGCTACACTGCACTGTACTGCCGCTGCACTGCACTGTACTGCCGCTGCACTGCACTGTACTGCCGCTACACTGCACTGTACTGCCGCTGCACTGCACTGTACTGCCGCTGCACTGCACTGCGTAATGGATATATTGCATAAAGGCATAAATTCTTAATGAGATTATATGCGACATAATGTGGGGATTGCCAATTTAAATTGAAATGAATTTCGATGGGTTGCGTGGGGCGATTCTGCGTGTTGAGAGACGTTGAACTACGTTGCTTGTATCTAAAAATTTGTCAACAAATGATTTTTCAACGAAATTGAGTTATTCTGATATTTTTTTATAAGTCAGTCTTGTTTAATATAATACATGTCACCAAACGCGAATAAATTTATTCACTTTACACATTTATATTATAAATTCTTTAGGAGGAAATTACTAGAGAATTTAGAATGCAATTTCATGGATATTTGAACGTCGGTTCAGGCATGACAATATGAATATTTACCTGTTATTAATATTCTTTTTGCCGTACCAATTAAATGTCAGAAATAAATAATAATGACAAACATCAAGATAGTTCGTTAGTTTGCAAACTTGTTGCAATTGCATGATTTAAACATGAATAATTAAGTAAGCTTTTTCATGTTTCACTAAAAGTTGTCGCTCATCGAGAGAGGAATAAACTTCTTTTTTTTTAACCTCAATTTGAGTTCAGGAAGAAAGTTAAACTTAAGTTAAACTTAAATCTTGCAGAACTTGAGATTTTGGAATATGGACAAAACTTTATCATCGTAGCAGCTTTGAGTTTCAACTCAAGTTTTCTGAACAAGCACAAAATTTCTTATGCATAACACGAGTTGGAACGGTTTTGATTTAATAATAATTATATATATGGAAAGTTCGTTGCCCCCATCTTCCATTAAGACTAAAGTGAATTTGTCTTGGGAACACAAGAATTTATTTAATTTACATTTAAGTATTTAAATATAATTTATATTTAAATCGTGATAAAAACAGTTCTCACATCGAGAAATCTTTTTAATATACTGGCAAAGCTGAAACAAAATTTTAGCTTATTCAAACTTCGAGACTAATTACGATGTATAAAATAATATTTTTGCAGTAAATTACCTCATTATCCCCAAATTAAATTAGTGCAAATACGAGGTAATAATTATTAAACAAGAAGAAAATATAAAATAAAACCTTGAATTGAAGATAATTAGTTATACAGTCGTCAGTTTGTTATCATACCTGCCATTGTAGTGGCACAGTAATTTAATGAGTATGTAGTTAGAGCCATTGTAGGAAAATTGCTCCTTAATGAGGCTTAGTCAGCGTTAAGGGCTTGCGTCGCAGTCTCCTTAACGCTAAGTCTATGTAAAAAAATACAAAAAGTTAGAAAAAGCTTCTGCTTATATTATTTATTATTTAATATCATTGTTTAAAACTTTAAGTTTCGTAATATAAACAAAGGAGACAGGTAAAAATAGTAAATAGTAAATTCATTAAGCATTATAAATCAACAAATACATTTCACAAAACAAAAAATTCATGAGATTTCATATTCGCATTGAATCGCTTGGTCAGATCTCTGCACACAATTTCCAGGTTGAGATTTCCTAGTTCACTTAGAGCCATATTTCGTGGGTCGTTCAAACGTCGTCGTTATTGCAAACAACGCAGCGGCGAGGCGAAAAAAGTTTTTGTTACAAGAGCAGCAAAGCGAAACTGGAATTCGAATTCCTCAGAATTTGAGAGGCCTTGATATATTTTCAGCCTTGCGAAGTCGCCAGCTGCAGAATTTTGATCTTAGAGTTTGACGAAGTTTTTTAAACAATATGGAGAGTTGATAATGTTAATAATGTTAAGAGATCGGAGGCGGGTCAAGATAGGTACCTTCAGTTTCGTCGGCAATCACGTTAACATAAGGAAAAAATAAACATTATTCACACAAATCATCGACTAATAAGACTAATAATAAAATAACCCTAAATAACACTACGGTAAAACTATCTACAATCAAATCAGACATTGCAGAAAAAACGCACCAGCTAAGGTTGACTAACGCAGGCTGGTGCAACCTAATCACGTACAATCGCGCTGGGGAGGGGGCCGGGCACGTAGTGATGAGGGACCAATTTACATTGAGGGGATATTAGGGTATTACAAGACTGTTTATCGAGGCAAACACGACGCATTGAAGTGCTGGAGGTGAGGAATGGGGGGTGAAAAGGGGGAGGAGGAATGGGAGGATGAAAGGTGGATGCAGCGATTATTAAGCGATGGTTGGAGGTGATCTAAGCTATTGTCGCGGAGGCTAAATCAATTAATGCTGGAAGTGGCAGTTTGCTGCAGATCAAACAGTCAAAGCTTGGTGATGGTATAATGATGGAGAATTTAATATAGCTGACCTGGATTAGAAGGCAATAAGTAAACTAAAGACGCAACTTAACAGGAATTTCGCTCACAGCTGCTGTAAAGCTCACAATGTGCTTCAGCTGTTGTCATTTGTAGATGCCTTTTATGTTGGGTTCACAAGTTTATTGCTAGATATCTGAATATACTTTGATATGTACTATGAATAAAATGGTATCCTCTGGTCAGTGTTGTCTTCTTTCCCTAAAACGATTGTAGAAGTAGAAGGATATGATATGATAGACAAATTATGTTGGCATTAAAGAACAAACTGATATACAGAGATTATATGGCGGGATTATTACGAGAGAGTGAGTGCTGGAGCAGCGTGACGAGGTCTCAGCTTCCCTGACTCTAGCTTGGCTGAACGTCTTAACTTAACTGATAATTAATATTATAATTAATATTGCCTTGAACTCACTGATAACTAATAGGGATTATTAATTACGTTTTAACTGTCTCACCTTGCGAAGTCGGGGCTTATATATAGGCTGTCTATCATGACTTCACTGGGCGTCAGCCCATGTGTAAACATTGAAAGAAACTCTTTTAATTTCTTTAATTCAGTACATTTACAGATATATTACAAAATAGCTTTGCCTTATATAATAGGAAAATAATTTTCATTACTTTTCGCTTGATAGTTTATTAATGGTATTATATATAAGAGCGTCAGAGCTCAGCCATGTCGAGTCTCATTAAATTACGACGCACGGCTGCCGGAATTTCTAGCGTTGGCCGTCGTAAAAACTTGCACGTGTTCCTCTCTCGCTTTGTGGTGTTGTGTGTAGGGAAAGTATAAAGAGATTTCTGACCAAATATTGCGATTTATCTTTTCTTACATGTATTACTGCTTCACATGTGAAGAACTCTAAGTTAACATTTTGTGTAACAAAACCATATATATTTTCTATAACAAACTTATCCGTTTACTATCGATACTAATCGATCAAACTTGTTCTAAACAAAATGCATTGCATATTTCGCAATAAGAAAAAATATGACTCGCTTTTAATTTTAAATCTGCTCGCTTGTTTCGATCTTGATCAACTCATGTGTTTTGGGCCTAAAATTCTCTGAGGTTTCCACCATTTTTTCCCTCGCGGCGCAGCAAGGGAAACTTCCCGGCCGAGGGAAAGTCTTCAAAAAACGTAATTACTTGGAGCTGAAGAAACTTGTTGAGGGTCGGCCATCAGTCTGAGGTGTCCTCAACTTGAGCCAAAATTTTCATGAAGAAAAAAAACAAGAATTACTCAGTAGGAAGGAAGCTAACAAGTGTGGTTAAGCTCGTTACAACTTTATTTACATTTTATGAGCTTCAGTAGCACACGTTTTCTTACAGCAGCTGCTGCTGTTGCTATTTATGCTTATGCTGATATACTTTTGTTATTTTTTATTAGCAACATATGCTGTTATTATATTTTGCGTTATTTTAGCGTAGTGAATAAACTTGTATCATGCTCTTATATATAAAATTTATTTTGCTTTACTGTTGTTTCTGAAACTTCGTTATCTGTTACCGAATTCAAATGTGAATTGTTCTATTTTATAAATATGCCTCAATTTAAGAAGTACGACCAGTCTGGCCGAAGTTTCATGAATATTTGGATCAACAAAACAATGAACAATTCGCACAACATTGCAAGCTGGGAACCGTAGAACGTTGAAATACTATTTTTTGTTGAGTTGTGCTACTGAAAAATTATGTGCCGTTACATATGTATTGATGCGCCGTTACATACATATGTATGTATTGATGTGCCGCTATTTATGTATTGATGTGCCGTTATATAAAAAAAGGCTCCCAGTAGAAATACGTGCAATAAAATATGGTTCCCCTAGGTTCCCCTGAAAATAACTGTTAGAAATAAGGTTCCCAGTGAAGATATTATAAGGGGAACCTTATTATATATATGTATATCAATTATTGGCATCACAGCGCCTATCACCACCCACACCCCGTCCTACCCTATCCCACCCCCTGCCAGCCCCCCTCCCCCACTCCTGTTTCCCACACACCCCTCCCCACCCCCCCAGGGGGGTCACGGGGTCCACGCCCCATAAATTACAGCGACGCAATCCTGCGCGCCGTCGCGACGCGCGATTTACGACGCGCGCGAGATCTGCGCCGATCTTTTAATAGATCCGCGGACGTCTTGGGGAGATCGTCGCGCACTCAAAATAAATGAATGGGATATTTTGTCCGTGATGTGACACACTTTTTTACTCGCAGCATTAGCAAGGAGTGGATATCACTGTGATAAGGGGCCAAAGTGCATCAAAAAGACCCATTTTTGTTTGCTGAGCCAGAATAAGTTAATTAGGGCAAAGATTGCTTCGTTGTTCGGGCTGGGTCTTGCTTATTTCTCTGAGTGTAGACCATGAAACGCTAGTGTAACAGGATACAAGGATCACACGAAGGATAAATTACAGATGGATTTATTTAAAGGTGAAAACTCCTGGCTCGACCACGAGCGTTGCTGGTCAGAAGTGAGCAGAATTTTATAATTTAGATTAATTTCCATGAAAGAAAATGTGGTCCCTGAGAGTGAGATATATTATAAGGATAATAGCTATCCAATAAATATAATGTTGGCTTTTAAATATATACTATGTAGGTACTAGCAATTGAATATATACTATGTAGGTACTAGCAATTAAATATATACTATCTAGGTACTAGCATTTAAATATATATTATCTAGGTACTAGCAATTAAATATAAATCATGTTGGTAGTAGCTCTTATTTAATACTATATATAGATAAAAACTACTAAGTGTTTACCCGCTGGTATGCATTATATTAATGTATACCACGACCGTTCAAAAACGGAAAAATGATTTCCGGACGATGAAAATGATTGGAAAGTTCAAATAAACCTCCCGAAATGTCGTTATTTTCTTTCATGAAACTTGAACTTGAATGTATAACAACAAATATAAAACAAGTCATTTTTTAAACAATTAGAACCATAATCATTCAAATGTTTTAATTGAAATTTGAATTCGCAAGCATTAATAACAGTCAATAATAGCGCAATCATTGCAACGAAAAATCATCTTATTTTATTTATTATTATTGTAACGCATAGCACTTATTGTCAATTAAGTAATATATTATTATTATTTGTTTCGGTAATGTTCACCATTTCTCCCATTCCAACAAATCTTTCAATTCTACAAAAGGATCTGCAGGATTTTAGACTCACCAAAAAACATCTGCATCATCCTTGTGAAATCTTGCGTATGGTTTTTTTGGTCAAACTTTATACGATTTTAGGAGGTCTATAGGAAACTTCATTGCATATGCAGGATACCGGAGCAGTATTTCTGAATGAAGACGCAGAATCCACGACGTTATTATAGGGATATTCTGAAACTGAATTCTGAATCCAGGGGAGAAACAAAACAGGATACAGTTTTGATATTCAATTTGTTTGAAGCCATTCCGGGCGCCTCATGCTAGCTGAGCGGCGCAAGCTTTAGCCATGTGGCTGGCTGCTGGGTGTAGGGAACAGCCACATGGCTGAGCGGTGCACGCTTCAGCCATGTGGCTGCCTGCTGGGTATAGGGAACAGCCACATGGCTGAGCGGCGCAAGCTTCAGCCATGTGGCTGCCTGTTGGGTGTAGGGAACAGCCACATGGCTGAGCGGCGCACGCTTCAGCCATGTGGCTGCCTGCTGGGTGTAGAGAACANCCACCACCACCACCACCACCACCACCACCACCACCACCACCACCACCACCACCACCACCACCACCACCACCACCACCACCACCACCACCACCACCACCACCACCACCACCACCACCACCACCACCACCACCACCACCACCACCACCACCACCACCACCACCACCACCACCACCACCACCACCACCACCACCACCACCACCACCACCACCACCACCACCACCACCACCACCACCACCACCACCACCACCACCACCACCACCACCACCACCACCACCACCACCACCACCACCACCACCACCACCACCACCACCACCACCACCACCACCACCACCACCACCACCACCACCACCACCACCACCACCACCACCACCACCACCACCACCACCACCACCACCACCACCACCACCACCACCACCACCACCACCACCACCACCACCACCACCACCACCACCACCACCACCACCACCACCACCACCACCACCACCACCACCACCACCACCACCACCACCACCACCACCACCACCACCACCACCACCACCACCACCACCACCACCACCACCACCACCACCACCACCACCACCACCACCACCACCACCACTATCAGCAGTAGCCCTGACTGTAATCAACTGCGATAGCCGCTGATTGTACATCGTCTTCAAGCAGCTTTCAGTTAGTGCCCAGTAAGTGCCCAGTAAGTGCCCGGTAAGTGCAAAGCAAGTGCCTAGCAATTACCAGTATGTGCCCAGTAATTAGCAGAAAATGCCCAGTATATGCCCAGTAAGTGCCCTGTTAATAGCCTGTGATGGCCACTACGTATACTGCAAGTGGTCCCGTGAATGACTCACTTACTGTGATACGTGCACGGTCTTATTACCGTGCACAATACAAATGAGTGTAGAAGTGTACCGTGTTAGTGTACCGTGATAGTGTACCGTGATAGTGTACCGTAATAGTGTGCCGTGATAGTGTGCCGTGATAGTGTACCGTGATAGCGTACCGTGATAGTGTACCGTGATAGTGTACCGTGATAGTGTACCGTGATAGTGTACCGTGCAGTACGCAGTGCAGGGTTTTATGTTGAGGAACTTATATAGTGCCACTCACCGCGTTACAGACCTGTATGGTATCTCTACTGCTCACTTATCAGTGAACTTACTTCACTGCTCACTTTATTAATGTACTTGCCTTCCTGCTCACTTTATAGTGTACTTATTTTCCTGCTTACTTTATTAATGCACTTACCTTCCTGCTCACTCTGTTAGTATTTATATTGTCCTTCTCGCCTCATTCCGCTCTTTTCTTTGGTGCACTCTACCGTTACTTTCACTCACTTACTTAACGCACTATTTGCTTACCTATTGATAGTGATAGGTTATCTATAATTGGAATGGCCCCACACTAACACCACCACCACCACCGCCACCACCACCCGCACCACCATCACCCGCATCACCACCACGCGCCGTTTGTATGCAAATGAGCGCGTATTCCATATTGTGCTGCAGTCAAGAACCTGATCTGCATGAGATCCAATCTGTGATCGCGGTGCAGATCAGTGCGGTGCAGATCAGCGCGGTGCAGATCATCGCGGTGCTGATCAGCGCGGTGCAGATCAGCGCGGTGCAGATCAGCGCGGTGCTGATCAGCGCGGTGCACTGTCGTTGTGGAACTGTACATCTATCGTTGTGGAACTGTAAATCTGCCGTTGTGGAACTGTACAGCCGCCGTTGTTGAACTGTAAATCTGCCGTTGTGGAACTGTACAGCCGCCGTTGTTGAACTGTAAATCTGCCGTTGTGGAACATTGAGCATTTATTAACAGCAGCTACGGCTGAAGCCTCATGATACAGCTGTTACATAATTATTGAGACCTTATTTTATAGCAGCAGCTGAATCTGCTGTATCAAAATACATCTACAAGAACTTCTCCGTGCAATAGGTGCTTCCGTAAAAGCTGTCATTTACAGCAGCTGCAGTTGTAAAGGCTGCTATTTATAGAAGCTGTAGCCGTGAAAGCTATTATTTATGGCAGCTACTGCTGTAAAGGCTGCAATTTATAGCTGTTGTAGCTGCGAAAGCTTTTATTTACAGCGGCTGTTGTCTTGAGACTCATGATTTAGCTGCTCTTTTTCTGTACTGAGGCTTGCTACCGTGTATTCTTTTACAGCAGCTGCTGTTATTTACAGCAGCTGCAGCTGTGAAAGCTGTTATTTACAGCAGCTGCAGCTGTGAAAGCTGTTATTTACAGCAGCTGCAGCTGTGAAAGC
>NW_025933218.1:0-733 GCF_000764305.2 Hyalella azteca
GGGGATTATGGAGACGAGCCCATTGTGCTGTACCTCGGCCAGAGGAACTCTAAACATTTCCTTTTCAAGGTAAGCTTAATAAAAACTGCATGCGCTTGTGGCAAACGATTTCTTCAATGGAAACAAAAACAAATTAGGAACTGGAAACATTTCTTCTTCAAGGTAAGCTTAATAAGAACTGCATGTGACAAACGATTTCTTCAATCAAAGCAAAGACAAATTAAGTAATATACGTATATCGCTTAATAAGAACTGCATGTGGCAAACGATTTCTTCAATCAAAGCAAAAACAAATTAAGTAATATACGTATATCGCTTAATAAGAACTGCATGTGGCAAACGATTTCTTCAGTTAAAGCAAAAAAAGAGTAAATAACATACATATATCGTATCTGGGATATTAGTTTTAACACCAAAATAGTAATATGGAGAAAATGAAGCATGCCTGCTAATGAATAAGAAATTTTTCGTTATAACTTTATATCAACACACTCTCTAACCCACACGTAGATCATTTGCCAATTATTGATCAGAATAGTAGGAGGGAGGATAAGTCAATTTTGCCAATTATTAATCAGAATAGTGAAATTACAAGTCAATTTTGCCAATTATTGATTAGGATAGTAGGAGAACAAGTCAAATTTGCCAATTATTAATCATAATAGTGAAAATACAAGTCAATTTTACCCTGCAACCTGCCTTCAAACTAACCTATTTTCTTTAAGAGCTGAAA
>NW_025933219.1:0-635 GCF_000764305.2 Hyalella azteca
ATACAGAGATGAGCAGCGCTACTTTGAAATGTAGCGGCCGCTACCGCTACCGCTACAATTGCTTAAATGTAGCGCCGCAACCGCTACTGAAAATGTAGCGGCCGCTACATGTAGCGCGCTACTGCCCACCTCTGGATATATACATGTATCTATACATATGTGTCAGCTGTGGGGTCCTCCACACATGGTTCATAGATGTGTAGTAGGAGGTATATATATGTACACATGCCTCCCCCACACCTCCCCCATCGCCTCGGGTGTGCTGCCAAAAGCCCTTAGTTCCCCTTAACTTCTAACTTAGAAACTTCCCCTAACTTCCCCTTAACTTCTAACTTAGAAACTTCCCCTAACTTCCCCTTAACTTCTAACTCCCCTTAACTCATAACTTTATTTAAAGTCGCCAAAAATTTACTTTAAATTAAGATCTTATAATGGCTCCAAGAAAATTTTAGCTATTCTGAATCATTATAAATAATTTTCTTACGTTCCAAAATACGTACGTAACATTCCAGTCTCTCGCGGCGTGCCGAGATCGCGGAATTGCCGATTTTATGGATTCGGCAGCCGGTTTGCCGAATCTGTAGAATCAGCGTTTTTATAATGTAGGAATCTGGGGTTAGGTCAGTCAGCCAATT
>NW_025933220.1:0-5240 GCF_000764305.2 Hyalella azteca
CATCAGAGGCGTTAAGGTCGGGGCCCTGATCATTGACATGAAACCATTCCCTGTTTTTAATTAATAAAATTAATTCCCTTTTTGTTGGAATGGTGAGTGTGGGAGGCCTTTAAAAAAAGCTAGGGTTAATCATTCGAGTAACTCATTAATCATTCGAGTCACTCTCGAATGATTAGGGTTAATCATTCCAGTCGCTCTACGAATTTTCTTCCAGTCGCCCAGCATTCGTAAACTTAATAGCTCTAATCTCAATTATTCACTTTTGGATGATCTTTTCATCAACTTTAGCCGGCACAGCATCAGAAGATCATTAAGTTCTTCCTATTTGCTATTTATTCCTTAGTTTTTTTTACGCTCAGTAATTAATTATTTCCATTGTACTCTAGGCAAAAAGAATGATAAATTATTAATACGAGATTTATTTTTCTAATTTCCGTGCTTATTCTTCAAATTTTCCAACATCAAGTCTCCAACTGTCCCTCACTATTTTCAGTCTAGATTAACTTCCTCTTACTGATTTCTTTTACATTTATAACTTGCCACCTTCAAGCAGCATTAGCACAAATACGCATCAAGTCTTAGGTTAGTTTATTCTTTCATGATATACTCTGTATAATGTTTGAATAAATTAACATTGCTGGGGGACTACTTCTTCATCGTTGTATATCTAACGGCCATGGATGGGGTTCGGTTAAGATTGGACCCTGAGTATTCACACTGTATTTAGTAAAACAAATCTGTACACTTGCGTTGTGTCCCTGCAGTCCTTCCCAGCTCGTAACTAAAACATAAATGAATGCATAACCTAAGGTATGGAAAGCTCTAAATGAAAATGGAAAAATTGTTATTAGGAAATATGAATAAATTTATACTATTCCCTAACAACATCGCAGGCTGGCAACAACGGTGGTGTCAGTGATCAGGTTGTGGGCAAGACTCCGTCTTACTTGGTGAACAACAACCAAAAAGTTTCCTTCAACGGTGAGCAAAATTAAAATTTTATTATGCAGCTTCTTGTGGAATTTCTGAACATTATACTTGAGAATTATCCCAGCCAGTGGATATTTGCTGTTTGAATAGATTCCTGTTTGTCTTGATGTAACTGTGAATTCGATAGAAACATTCTTTATAATGGACGATAACGAAATATAACTGTACCTTAACAACCAGATGAGAGAAAAGTCGTTGAAGGCTTACAATGTTTTTAATAAAGAGAAAAAACTTCTGTTTCACTGGAGTATAATTTATACGAGCATGAACACATTTATGATTTATAGTATGGGTTAAACATACTGAAACTGAATAGATTTTATACCACTTATGAACATATACTCTAAAAAATTCTGAAATTAGAATTGAATTATTCACATGGATTTGTGCTTAGTAAAGTTTTGATGATGTTTAAGTTAAATAAATGAAATGATTGTGCTAATAGTGAAAGATTTGCGATCGTTGCAAGCAAAACGTGAAATTGAATATTTGTGCAGTGACTTTTGGCGCCTTCCGCTACATCTTCCTCAGAAACGAAACCCCCAATCAACCAATAGCGCTCTGCAAGGTTCAGGCTCTTCTGTAACGCGTTACTCACCTGAGTATCTGCCAGGGAAGTAACGCTCTGCAAGGTTCAGGCTCTTCTGTAACGCGTTACTCACCTGAGTATGTTCAGGCTCTTCTGTAACGCGTTACTCACCTGAGTATCTGCCAGGGAAGTAACGCTCTGCAAGGTTCAGGCTCTTCTGTAACGCGTTACTCACCTGAGTATCTGCGGAGAAAAAATCCCCTAAAAGATTTATATGACTCGCAACACCTATTACTTATTCAACCCTGAATCAATGTCGAGCCTAAAAGTCAATGGTAAATAGTTAGTTATAGTTAGACATCTCAGTTGCACCTATTGCGCTAGTGTTTATTTGTGACCCACGTTAGGAATAATAGGAGTTAACTCAGACAGAAGTGTACCCTTTTAATCTCACTTCAAACTTCACAACAATGGCCTAGTTCCGCCTCTTTCAGGATATTTCTTATTTATTATATAAGAACTATTCTGAATTTATTATTATTTTAATATTTATCCTTTGGTCTCCCGCGTAAAATTTTCAGTTCAAATTAATCCTTTTCTTAATTTCCCTGCATTTCTATTGTATATTTGAAATAATTATATTACAACTCGAGACCCTTCAAGATGCTCTGCAAGACGTCACGGGATACTTTAGTTTAGTTGTTCTGAGAAGGACGCCATTTCATTCATTGTCTTAAGCACGCTATTACATCGCGCAATGATAATTGTAAACTTATTTGCAATGATAAATGCAGTAGACTATTAAATTATTTCAGTGTGCCCTCTTGTTTTATGCGTGATAATTTTTTAATACATCCATTATATGAATATTTGAACTACTGAGTGTGTGGTGCGCAATAGCCTCACGTACAAATTATATAGAAATACATCACCGGTGTTTCTAGATAAATATATTTCGAATTTGGGAAGTACACAGGCATGTTAATGTTCATATTATGTCAAATTCTATGCATTAGTAATCATTAATTTCGATTAATTTAAAAAGGTTGAAGGTGTGAAACCGAGTGTTTTATTATGTTTAAAAATTTATCGCAATCGTTTTATAAGTAGGACATGTTAACTGAACACAATCCATCTCTCTCCGCAATATCAATGCTTTCATCGTAATATGAATCGCATTTCATGAAACATGACAAGAAAAAGGATTACTTATTTTTTCTTGAAGATTTTTAAAGAAATTTTGCCTGTTTATGAAGAAACATAAGCATTAAAATTGTTCTAAATACCATTTTGTAAGGTAACAATTAGAATGTGCAGATTATTTTAAATTATCAATTAGAATGCAATTGTGTGTTCAAGGTGAGACCGATATTTTACGTCAATACTTCAGGGTAAACAATTCATTTCATATTCATCAAGCGAGTGTTGGAATTAAATTTAGATTAAGATGCACTTGTATCGTTTGGTACAGAAACCCACGGGTGTTAAATATATTATTGATAAATATATACTCTTATTATGTATACCAATATGAAAATATATGCCATAAGTTAGCGCCAAGATTTCGATGGCATTATGAAAATTCGCATCGATTAAAGGACTAAATACGCTCAGCATCTGGAATTAGTTTAAATAGCGTATCAGATTAATTGGCTTCTGTAATTTGAACCATTTATGATTCCCATCATTCACGACATTATCATCTGTCATTATCATGGCGTTTCACAAAAATAACGTAATCATCATTTTATTTTTAAATTGGTTGGTGTTTCATTAATGCAAATGTATCACTCCAATGAAATATTTTTCGCAGTTGACTGCCTTGGTTTAAACGTGTCCATTTTACTAATATTAAAATGACCCGGCATTTTCGTTCTCGTTATCTAAACTTTCATCCAACAATACAAAAAATATTGCTTAGCATTTATGAATTAGAATTCATTTACGCTTTCTTTTACGCGAATTAGAATTTATTTACAATTTCTTTTACGCAAAGAAAATTCCCTTAATTTGCGCATTATCGCAAAAGTACAAGAGCAGTTGGTCGTAATAGCAAGTGTCTGAGAAAAACCTTCATGCCAATCTCAACTGGAATCAATATCCACTAATTTAAATAGCTGAATAATTTGAAAAATTTGAATTCAAATTATTGAAAAAGTTTTCTTCGTTTGAAGTTTTTTTACAAAAGCAGCAAACTTTATCCACAAAACATCATGTTTACCTATATTAATATCATTAGATAAGGTTTTAATTCCTTGTTTATCGCAATTAAATTATAGACAACACATATAAATGGTTTTCTTATAAGAATCAAGTTCTCAATTCGGTTACCATTGAAAAAGTTTGGCCACTCCATTGCATCATAGCAACTTAAGCCTTCTTGCTCTTCACTTAACTTAACTCCTCTTAAATACCGCCCGACATTTGTTAAGCTGAGCCTAAAGCCATCATTTCAGTTGCTGGATTGCTCTCGCCTGAAAAAAATATATATTTTTCATTAAATTGTCTGAAAAGTATACTAATATTTTACATTATGTATTACCCTTTGAGATTGTTTCTACTTACCGCAAATCCGAAGTTAAATCAAATAGTTGATTAATAATTCCTGGTTAATTAAGTAATAATTATTAAATTACCAAAAAACACGCACTATGTCGCCGCGCAGTTTTTTGGACGCGATTAAGTGCCGGGGTAGAATGGACCCCGCGCAGCACCTGCCAAGCTTGCCCCACGCGCACCCGCACTCTTGTCCTAGACCCTGAAAGAAAATTAGATTTATTGAAATCTTAAAAAGTTAGGTTTGTTTAAAGTTGTATTTTGTGCGAATTTAAACTGATAAGATATGACCTAACTTGCCCCACGCACCACGGCTCTGCTGCCCTGGATCTTGCAATTAAAATTAAATTTTAAAATCTGTATTTTGCACGAAAAGCGTTAAAATATAATTTTTACAAATTAAAAATAACCTAATTGCTCTCATACACCATTGCACTGCTGCCCTGGACTGTACAATTAAAATTAAATATTAAAGTTATTATTTAATATGCATCGGATTTTCCTAAATGCAAACAAATTAAATACAACGTATTGAAGTCTGTATTTAATACGAAGAGGAATGGAATGGAGTGATACTTTATTCAATAGAATGTGGAACCAACGCCTACTTTTTTTGAGGAAGTTGATACTTCTGTAGGTTTTTTGACGATATTACTTATGGAGAGAAAGAAATTTTCCATTATATATATAAGAGTTTGTTTTATGAAAGTGACGAATATAACGCTCACAACAGCCACAACAAAATAGTTATGTTATCATTTTATTTATAATAATATTAAGAACCATCATTCCTTAAATGATTTATTGAGCAGAAGATATCTCATATAATGCTAATAATTTGTCGGTTCTGATGGTATTTTCTGTCATAAAAGCTACTGCTGTAAGATCAGCGTTCGTTCACTATCGTTCGTCTTATAAAAGTAGTGGATCTAACGCTGATAACAGCCGCGACAAAATAACTATAGTTTTCACCCTACCTACAACAATAGCGTTCAGAACCATCGTTTATTTTCAATGGATATATTGATCAGAAGAAACCTCACACACTTCAGACACACGTCACAACAGCAGCAGCAAAATAACTATAGTTTTCACACTACCTACAACAATAGCGTTCAGAACCACCGTTTATAATCAGTAGATATATTGATCAGAAGAAACCTCC
>NW_025933221.1:0-434 GCF_000764305.2 Hyalella azteca
CATGGCGCGGTCCACGAACGTCGAGGTTACGTACCCGCCTTCTAACTTCATTGAACGATACACTCAAAGAAATAAGTTGGACAATTTATTACCATAGCGATGCTTTCATTGCGCCAGCACTCTCCTACTCATCCCAACGTTACCAAGTGCCAAACAGGCTGAGCAGTTCACGATAGTATACCAAACACCATTTAGGCTAAAGCGATGCAAACGTACGCAGTGGTCCCGATAATGGTTTTAAAAAATACCACAATGAGGGTTGATAGACAGCATCCCTACCAGCATCAGACAGCACTGACGACTTCATTTTGGCACATTCTTTACGATAAAGAAGTTTATTTACAAAATATTTGTTTGCTGTAGGATCAACTTCTTTGCACTTAGCAATCAATGCCGCATAGGCAGTGCTCACATGTTCTTGTGACTTTTTGATT
>NW_025933222.1:0-488 GCF_000764305.2 Hyalella azteca
ACAAATTTTGAGTTTGTTGAACTTATTTAATTTATTATAATACAGTTTCAAAACAAATTTTTTGATGAATAGAAGTTATGAAATTGAGCATGACTTGAGTCTTAAAATGAATAATGAAATTGAGCATGACTTGAGTCTTAAAATGAATATGGACTGATCACTGATGGAGGTTTGAAGCCCACATGTTTGGGAATAGATTTTGAACAGGTGGAAATCTGAAGTTTTGAACCATTAATTGGGCCAGCAAATAAATGATCAAGAAATTGAAGCAGTACTAGGGTAAACGCGGTATATTCCGATACATTAAGGATGCATCAAGAAATGAAAAACTATAAAAAATAACCGTATGCGTTACTCGAGTTCTGTTTGCTTTACGTGACTATCAAAACACCGTAATACGTGCCAGCGACGATGAAACGTCACAAAATGTTGCCATATTTATTTAAAAGCCTTTAGAATGCAAACCGGTATTATTGCAGATTAACTAC
>NW_025933223.1:0-659 GCF_000764305.2 Hyalella azteca
AATGAAGATGTGTCGTGGGAAGCTGATGCAGCGCACTGACTGAAGCATAGCCACGCTTGTCGCAGCAGAGGAGAGTCTGAAGCAGCGACGGCAGTGACAGAGGAAGCTGGTCATTGAGAATGCCTTAGCCTGACGCGTCTAATAAAAGACCGCTTTATTCTTCGAGGAAACGCGCCATTGGCAGGAGTGTCGTCAAACGAGCCAGCGATTGAGGGCCCGAGAGTAAAAGTGTTTTTTTTGAGCTGTGGATTGTAGGTATATATATTTTTATTTCGGAGTGTATGCGATTAGTTGGCATCAAATGTAATTTAAAGTTATGAGCAATACGCGGTTATATAGAAGTAAAATTGTGTTTTACTTCTAAACGGTGTTTTACTTCTGTGTTACTTCTGCGGGTATGCAAATGTGTTGTTAATTGGACGTAGCTAAGAATGCAGTTTATCCTTCGATATGATTGAACGTGGAAAAAACTTTCAGCTAATATTTCTGAATGCGTGAAAAACATTTTGTGGGTACAATTGAACCAAGTTAGCATGGCCCCAATTTATGCTAAATTGAACATTTGATGCATTAAACGTGATATATGAGAGATATAAAAAATGCCTAATGAAGACATATATTCGTAGGAAAGGTAAAACAATCCATATAAACATTTTCAA
>NW_025933224.1:0-512 GCF_000764305.2 Hyalella azteca
CAGCGCATTGTTTGTTCGTTGCAAACACGCGCTTTTAGGAAGGCCAAGTTCAGTGTCTTATGTTTTTTTATTTAAATATTAAGATTTTAGATCATAGCGTTGACTTCCGGGACTGCTAAATTGCATTACTTTAAACTACAGTAAATACATATGATTTTTAAGTAGAGAATAATGTTCAATTAAATAAAAGTCATTTAGATCATAACGCTGACTTACGGAACTTCTAAACTGTATTACTTTAAACTACAGTAATAACTTTTGACTTATAAGTAAAGAATAAATGTTATTATGTTTTGAAAGTAATTCAAAAATTTTTATGAACAAGAATTGTTGCTGAAAACTAGAAGGAAATTTTGTTTTAAGTAGAGAAGTAAATTTTAACCAAACCATCATTAAAATCAAATTTGTTCGTCGAAAATCAATGCCGCGCCTAGAAAAAACGAACATATACAACAAAGTCTTGAAAAATAAGTCTTCGTTAAAAATCAATAATTATTCTTCATCCAATTTTA
>NW_025933225.1:0-1497 GCF_000764305.2 Hyalella azteca
CGTTATTCGTTTATCTCGCATTACAAAATTGTCGTTCTTTATGTGCAGAAACTCACCATCAATAAACGTGATAAAAGTATCGAATCATCTCATTTCCGTGAAACTTTGGGGAAACCTTTACATGCGGTATAGTTTTTCATTTAACTATTCTTATTCGAGTTGTTGGTGCTGTTGTGTACGCCGAACTGTTGTCATAAATAAAAGTCTTTTCTGGTCAAGATATTACTTGAAATCTTACACCACAACAAAGATAAAAATGAGCAAGGATACAAAGTCCGTTGAGACTACCTGGAACAAGACATATACGGGCAGAATAGAGGCATCATTACTCTCCGCTCTGCCAAATCCGAATGAATCTCCGTTCGTATGATACTCGTCAACGAAGTTACGATTCTTTCTAAAGCAATCTTACAACTTTTACATCCTAATTAATATGCATCCTTTTCCTATACACTGTACATCAAGACAGTACACATTGTTGAACCTTAATAATTAACCTAGCCCTCTACAGAGTAACTATAGGAAGGAAATTTGAGTTGTAATAGAATATCTTAATTTTATCAATGATTGAAGTTCCCTGTAACGTAATCCTACTGGCTTCTTTAATTGCTGACATTCAGTCATGTTCATTTGAAGGGGACTTGGGTGTTTCTGTCATTGTTCGTTGTTATTTCGCTCGTGGTGAACAAAGTAACAAAAATACAGTATAGTCAATAGTAAATACAGGCATGTTCTGAATTAGAGATTTCGACAATTTTTTTACAACCTTTATTTTCATTATTTTTCCAGATTCTAACAGGTGCCTGAACTTATTCCAGGACTCGCAATATCGTTAACTTCAAATGGGATTCAAACAACTCATCGCTGTTTCAATTGACAGCAAAAACTTGGAACTTGTTCATTCGATTGTTTTCATGACAAATTTGGAGGAATAAATAATGCGCCACTTAGTAATTTTGTATTAAGAAAAGGACATTCAATTTATTGTTTTGTTTTCTTTCCCCTAATAATAGCGATAATTTCCAATTTTTCCTAGACTATTTACAGCAAAACTGTGCACACATAATACGGACAATAAAATAAAGTGAAGCTGCCTGCTGCACTTCATATGTATCGTAGCCAAGCTGCAGGCCGTTTGCTTCACGCTCCCAGTGGCCTATAGGTGCTGAAGTTCGTAGTCTATGGCTCCTATTTATGGGAATTGGTCTGGAGCGTCGAAAATGATGGCGTAGCGGCAACCAGATGATTGCTTATGCTTGACGTTAGCTCTACTTGAATGGATGATCCTTCTCTTGAAATTTATCTTCCGCAAATAGAAGCTGTAAGCCTCTCAAGATGTACGGCTGCGTGGGCTTGTGCAATGTGTGCTCGTTGCATCTGTTCTTGCCGAAATAACTCGTTCGGTTATCGTTTATAAGTTTATTTCTAAATTGTTCGTACCAGGTGTGTGTTAGGGGATTTTTTAAAAGTGGAACCAATTTTTTAATATATGAACAA
>NW_025933226.1:0-2457 GCF_000764305.2 Hyalella azteca
CGTTAACCCTCTTGATACTAAACGCAGCTTTTTGGCAGCCTATGCAAAATACCTGTGCAGACCATCATATGACGCGATTGATTCTCAATAAGGTGCTTATATTTGTCTGTGTATAAATAATTCTTTGAGTAAAAGAGGATATGTGGCTTACATCTAACCTATGTAAGCCACATCACCTCGCAGCCGACATTAGTACGGTCATGATTTGAGTCGCGATTTTTTCGCGATTGTTTATGAAAGAATCAAGATATTGCTTTCAAAATTTGACAATTATTATTCCTCTAGATGGGATGGGTCTCGCATATCACTCTTCGAGAGTTAGTGCAGAGAGAGTTGCTGAAGCGATACGACAGCGCAGAACTCAGCTCCAGGCAGTTCTCCACTCCAGGCTCGTTGGGTTCTGGATCTCCTCTGGACTGTCGAAAAAATCATAATTAAAATTTTTAAGGAACCAATTATTGTCTTATTATAAAGCATAAGGAAGAAGATGGATATAATGTAAAGCCTTCAGAAGGGGTTGAGCGATAAAATTGTTAGAGGGAGATTTTCCTGTCACAACCCTCACTTAACAGTTATTTATATGGCCTGAGCTTGGTTTGGTATGGGATAGTGATCAAGAGGATTAATGAGGTACAGCATTACGGTTTATCCAGTATCATTTGGAGGTCATATACGGCTTACATTTCATGGGAATAATGATCGGAGTATGAGGTTAACACTTTCTGTCATAGGCTCACAACTCTAATGCGATTGAGACTGAATATATCCGCAACCATTTCTGTCCTGACTCAAGTTGACTTTACTATCCTTTAACATGAATAGGAGTAAGAGCTGACACACGATTGTTCTCGCCCAGGGGCCGGATTATCAAAACTTCGTAATTTTTTGTACTTACGACCAAAAAGTTATGTGGGACGTAAGTAGACCCTAATTTTGGCATTATCAAAACTTTCGTACGCAAGTCTTAGCTAAAAGCGTAAATAAAGCGTAAATGTTTTTCCCTCGCAAATGTTTCCCGTTCAAATGTTTTGATAATACCACCGCTAGTATTACGTTGTCATAGCAACGCGTCGTAAGTCGATTTTGCGTACTTACGAAGTTTTGATAATACGGCCCCAGGGGCCATACTTTCAAAACTCGCCAAGTGAACGTAAGTACTTACGCCCTATTTTCTTGTCTATGATTGGTGGATTTTGCTTGAAAGGCCGTCAATGATTGGCTGCTGGACTTACGATCTCCTAACATTTTTTGAAAGTATGGGCCCAGGACTGCAGTTACTTGTTAAGTACAGTGTTTTATAGCTTATGCCTTGCGTCGCAAGGGCGTGATTCGCTAGCGGGCAAGTAGGAAGAGGGTAGACGAGGGAGATTTAATGGATGTATCCAATAAAAGAAATTACCTTCCAACAAAGAAGTTATTAATGAAGACATATACAAGATGGAATGACAGTAACAAGTGTCACCTGACAGAAATTTGAAATTAAATTATCAGTAATTTTTTCATATCAAGGCGAGGCAATCATACTGTATCTCATTCCAGACTTAGTTCTAACATTCTCAACGTTATTACGAGGTTGGTACAACCAATTATACATTACATGATTCAGACGCAGCGACTGATCCTGGGCGTTAACTCCCAACAAACGTATGTTTGGAAATTGAAGTAAAGAATTGATATGAAAATTGAACTTTGAGTCATCGTAGATTTCAAGTTGATGTATGATATTGTTTCAACAACTAATTTATGCCGTTGAAATATTTTTAAAATTTGGACTATGATTGCTTCTCAATGAATTTAAACCATGTTTTTTCTCAAAACCTTAAATATATTCAGTCATAATTTACCAGACTCATTACCAGTATTATGCTGACAAAGGAATAATGGATTCATATAGTTCATTTCCCTATTCAAAACCCTATTTTTCTACCAAATAGAATTGTCTTCTTACTAGGGTTCAAACCCACGTCTCATTACTGACAACTGAATACCTTCCACCACTCGACTGCTATGATGCGGTTACTACCCCAACAGAATTAGTCAAGCCTAAGTGACCTAGCAAGTTAAGTTTATGCGTACATCAAAAATTTTGGTAAAAAGTAACTTCCGCAATTGCCACTTCTGTATTGGGCTGTAATCGTGTTTTTTACATTAAAGTTCATAGAAGTAAAATGGATGTGTTGACATTATTACATGCTGCCATATACCAATGTGTTCCTAGCGAGAACGACATACTACAATGCGTTCCTGGCGAGAATGACATATGACAATGTGTTCCTGGCGAGTAAAAGAACGACGTTGATTCAACATTGGTTGGACAACAACGTTACCAAAAATCTTAATCAGCATGATCTCAATGCCAGATATCTTCTACGTGAATATCCTAATATTACAGCTAGACAATATCAAAATGGCACACTTAAATCAACCGAAAAATTGAGGATCAGCTTGAAGTAAATT
>NW_025933227.1:0-6784 GCF_000764305.2 Hyalella azteca
TCAATCATCCCACAGGAAAATAAGCCTGGCGTCGTATGGCCCAGCGTCGTCTGCCAACACGCGAAAAATTTTTACACCACCCATATGGAGCGCACCAGAGCCGTCCCGCCCGTCCGTATCTGTCCCGTGTGTCGAATCAGCCCACGGTCGTATGGCCACGAGTCGTAAGATGATAAATTTTGGAACAGAACTATGCTACCTGGAACCTAACCCCAGATGCTGTGAGCTAAAAGCTCATAATATTTAAAGCAAGATGATGTCACGGGCTGGTTACCGACGGATGGTTTAATCCGCGGCTGATTGGTGGACTGGTGGTCATCCGTAAATATGCTAGGCATTCCTTTCAAGGCTGATTGGTGCACAAATTTAGTGGTGCACTGCTGCGTACCCCGGCCTGCGCCCGTGTCAGTGCAACGTTAGGAGTTGTTGAGTAAGGGTATGCATGGTGGAGTCATTCCAGAGCAAGACAGCAGTGCGCGCTACAGTGGGCAAGAGAGAGAGCGACGCAGCTGCGCTCGGTATGAGTATGACAGCTGGGCGGATACTTAGCGCAATAGACTGCTTCAAAACAACTCGAGTTGTTCTGCCAGTTCTAACCGTTGAGGCAAGAGGTTCTTTGTGCCGACTGGCGACTGCCGAGCTCCCGTGACAGTAGCCGGCTTAGGCCAGCTGCTACGTCATCTTTCTGGAACTATCTTTCCCGAACTTTGAACATACCGTGCTGTCCCATTCCGAGGCATTGAGCCGGCGAATGGTACGACCAGCTAAAGTGAAATTTAACTCCTGAACACCTACAAATGCTCCCGGCAATGCCGGCATGATGGCATCTAACTGCAAAATTCATTACAAAGATTTTAAGATGCCTTCATGTGTGGTTACACTGGTTAGTGCCTCCGGGTGAGTGGTTAGTGTCCCCAGGTGAGTGGTTGGTGTCCCCAGGTAGTGGTTAGTGTCCCCAGGTAGTGGTTAGTGTCCCCAGGTGAGTGGCTAGTGTCNAAAAAAAAAATTCGCTACTGAAGGGTTTGATGTAGCTGCTCCGGCTCGCGTGTCCGTAATCCGCATTATGAGAGACACCACCAAAACGGCAACAGATGCTTGCATTTGTTGAGTGTAGTGAGTGACTTTATCTGTGAAAGAAGGTACGACGAATTCAGTACAGCCTTACATGTAATGAATTTTTTCTGGTGATGTGCTGTTTAAGGGCTTTTGGCCATTACTGTTGAAATTGTAGCTCTACGGCGCGGTTAAATTTATCCATGGCCACGGGTGAAGAAAACCATGGCCATTGGCTACAGGTGAAATTATCCATGGCCATGGGTAAAATTGTCCCTCGTTGACGGGTGATTTTTGCTCTTGTACGGGTGACTCCTGCCCATTATTCCAGTCTGGATGTCAGAGCAGTCAGACAGTTATAGCATTTTTTCTGTATCAGTAAGCTTACAGGACGGCTTGTAATTTCACACCATTTTAATTGGGTTAAGTGAATTTACTATAAAAAAAAACATGAAAAATATACCTGAAACAGAAAGGAATGTTTTAGTGACAACCATCATATGTTTTGGAGAAATAAATCATAGTTTAGGTCAATTACTTTTTATTCTATGATGCCTGGTGTACAATTCTATACGGTATACGACATTCTATGCACAATTTGGTGATGACCGACAATGCACTAATTTTTTGATAAGTGAAAATTTTTTGCTGAGCAGGGTAAATATAATCAATATTCTTTGTTTTTAATCAATTTTTTCTTAACTGGAGACTTTGCTAACTGAGGTTCTACTGTAAATGCGTTTTTATGGGTGTCCCGAATAGCCCCGGGGGGTGTCTCGAGTAGCCCTACCGTGCGGAAATGGCCGCCATTTTTTTTGGATTGAGGTATGTAAATTCCGCAAATAAAGTTTTCATGCTGACACTTGTCAGCATGACTTGCCACTTTTTTTTGACTTGCCACTTTTTTCGAAGGGAAATTTTTTAATACGGCAATATTTTTTTTAATACCGACTTTAGCAGAAGTTACTTTTCAAAATATCGTTTTTCACAATTTTTTCAGGAATTTTTCAAAGCTTGTAAATGTAGTATTTTTGAACTTCCTTTATACTGCATAGATAGGAAAACTTTTGATGTTTACGCCACTATAGTTAGTTTTGCAATATTCCAATTAGTTTTGCTACTAAAACAGTTTTACGCTGTGTCGGAGGACTGTCCCGAGTTACCCCGCCCATCCCGAGTAGCCCCGGTTGACGGTAGTTGGGACATTCACTTTGTGCATTCAGGGAGATTCTGTCATTGGTGGGCTACTGGGTACACAGATGTTATGAATTCATTCATGTTGCTTAATTAAGGTCAGAATTAAGCAACGCTTACATTCTTTCAAATTAGCTAAGACTGGCTTTTTACCAAAAAGAAGAATTGACTCAATTTATCACTTTCTGCCCACTTCATGCTACATTCCTATTGCTAGGACTAAAATACAAATAACCCTTCAATGACCTAAATCAGGGTTTTTGCCATTCCAAACTTGTGATTAGATAATGAGCTTACTTCACCCAGCGACAATAACATGGAAAAATTAGCGTACAATTTAAATGTAGCTCTGAAATGTTGCACTAATTTGTCTTCTAGTATTTGTACAATATTTAATAATTATTTCCGATTGTCTCATAGATATCCTTTGAGTATGGAAGCAAGTCAAAATTTGTTTCCATGATTATCAGATGATGACAAAAAAGTTACTTCATATGCAGACTGCTGCTCTGAAAAAGAAGATCTTTCCATTGTTCAGGTGGATGTTTTCAAAACTTGAGAAATTCCACACTTAATCTTTGCAAGAATTTTTTTACTGATTGATCATCACACAATAAACTTGATCATGGATAGCAAGTCCTTCAAGTCAAAACAATCTGCCAAGTCTCCTGATAATCTCAGACGTGAGTACTGTAGATATTACTATCATTCAATATCTCCTTGGATAGCATGTGAATTTTTGATGTATAAAGAGATTCTCGGAGAGCATCTGGAGACTGAGAAGAGTATGATGTCTAGAATAGTCTTGAATGGAGAAGGTGAAGAGTTTCCAGAGCTGAATGTTTGTACATTTGTGAAAATGCATCTACATAGAAGTTTTCTTTTTAATTGAATATAATTCAGTGTCTTAACAAGATATTCTAGTGAACACCTTGCTAACTGAATTTTTAAAAGTAAGGAAATGCAACATTTTTGATGATTCTTAATTTTGAATAAAGGAATGTGTATTAGAATAGGGAGGTCTGAAGGTCTGACCACAGGTCAACATGCTCCCAAATAAAATTTCCATAACTCATAATGAATTATTCTTCTACTTGTAAATGATAATCCATTCCTAAAAATTTAGTTTAAAACTTCTAATTGCAGAGAGATCAGGACAAACCTGATTACTCATTGGATGAGCATCTGAGTCGTAATAAGGTAGAAATAGGATGTTATCTTTTCAGCAGTTACCCATGCACTGAGTTTGTTCCTGAGTTCTGGTCATTTTCACAGATCTGACACTGACTGGCTACCTCACCAGTGAGCTCAAACGAGGCTATCTCTTGGAAAATGATGAGGAGAGATATGCCAAGCGACGAGAAAAGGTCTACACTTTCTTCATGATACCTCGAGAGGTGAGAGCTAATGCAAAATGAAGTAAAAAGAAACATCAACTGATAGGAGACTGAAGCCTTCTTGAAGATGGCTTGTGAGGCTAATTTCTTGCTAGTAGGAATGTCAGCAAGTTGAAAGTGACCAAGAAATTTGCAGATTATTTCATTCATATACAATTTATTCTACTTGTAACTGGAGCTTGATATATATTAATCATGTTTTCAGAGGTGTTTTCTATATTCTCTAATCTAATGACAATGTAAAGTGCTAAATAACTTACAATTTAAACAGTGTGTGTTCTTTCTTTCCAGACAGAGAAGTTTTTTGCTTATGGCTACTTTCAATGTGCTGACTCCTTCACATTTGTTATGACATTCCTGCCATTGCGCTTCCTGATGGCATGTTGGGCCCTTGTGACGGGAGGACTCGTCAAGGTCTTCAGGTGAAGGGGACTGAATTCTTGCATTTCCAATTAGTTTTATATTTGCATCAAGCCTAACACAACAATGGAGGCAAAAATAGCAAATTTTCACTTAGATTTAATACTATTTTAAAGTTATTTGACTTAATGTTGCATTTTTCTTAATGGATAGACTCAATCAGATCAGATAAATGCTGTTAGTTCGAGACTTGCTAACAACGGAGAAAGGATAAAAGCTATTCACAAACATCCCTGTGACATAAGTCAGGCTTATATCCAGTACACAGATGGTACTGATGGTATATCTATCACATCCTACTTTATTCTTGGTAAGTTCAATTCTGATCTGGGCTTTTTAGTGGTCATGTATTATGGATTTTAAAGTAAATTCATATAGTAGATATGAATTTCCTCAAATGGGTTAATGGTTCATTCACTGAACAATTATTAAACCCTAGTCCAGAAATATTTTTTCATTATTTCTGTGGCTTTGCTACTTAGGTTTTCTTCTCTAGCTTGCTTGGGTTGAAGACATGTCTACTGGACTGCCTCTGTGTAATTTTCGACCCTACAATTTGCAATCATATGACACTGTTTTTGCTGAAATTGGATACCACATATCCAAGCAGTTCTCATTGATGTCAATTGCAATGAAATGTTAATATATACAAAGATGCTTACATATCATTTGCTTGATAAAATGTTCTATATTAATTCAAATAATTTGTCAGTATAATAGTTAAATTGTCATTTATGTATCATTCACAGATACCTTTTTTACATATATCAGGAGTTTTTGTCGGGAATGTTGTCTATGCAGCAATAAATTTGTGTTGCAAGCTTGATAGATATGTTTTAGACGGTGTTGCATTGTTGACATTGTGTTGAATGTGTTCAGGTGGAACAGGCCTAGCGAGCATCTACTGCGGCCTGCAGAGGTGGTGGACCTGGTGAAAGGTGTGCTGCTGCTGTCCTGCTGCTACATCATGACTTTTATAGACACATCAATGCTGTATCATCTCATCAAGACACAGTCCACCATCAAACTATACATCTTCTTCAACATGCTCGACATTGCTGACAGGTATCTCTTCAAACTTATTGATCTGTACACGTGATGATATTGTTATATACTAAGATTTATCTAACAATGCCCAATCATAACTAGTTTTATAAGAAAACAAAAAATGAATGTTTGTTAAATGAGGCAACTTAGTATACTTCTCTGAAAGTCAAAGGATAACAACACAAAAGTGGTGGCTACATGTAGTTCAAACATTTTTTTGTTCACTCCAGTTGTCAGGAATCATATTATTTTTAAATGAATAAGCTAGACTGTATTAGGTGGGCATTTTGGTTCGTTACAAAACATAACCATCAAGTAAGTGGTAAAAATAGTCAACCCTTACAAAGCCCCAAACTTTTTAGCGCATTTTCTCATTTATGGAAAAAATGCACTATTGTGCTCGCCATGTCCGTCTGTCTGTCCGTCCGTCCGTCCGTAACCTCAAATTTTGTCGACGAGAAAATGCGCTCTGTCACTCACTGCAGTGAGTACTGAGTTATATTTTTTAACTTCTGATGTCATCTTCGTATCTATTTTCAGTGTACATTGGGCGGTGTATCCACCTTATAAATTTAATGAATTTCTGTTATCGCTTGATCCTACTTTAAACTCTAGGTTAAGAGTAGGAACTCTAATCCTACTATCTCCAAAATTACATTAAAATCACCTAATCCTGATTAAGATAAGCTAATTTCAGGGTTGTCTCTAATTCTTCTAACCCTGGTCATGGCAGGCTGATGTCAGCGTTTAGCCACTAATTCTAGCCCTGGTCATGGCAGGCTGATGTCAGCGTTTGGTCACTAATTCTCCTAACCCTGGTCATGGCAGGCTGATGTCAGCGTTTGGTCACTAATTCTAACCCTGGTCACGGCAGGCTGATGTCAGCCTTTGGTCACTAATTCTTCTAACCCTGGTCACGGCAGGCTGATGTCAGCGTTTGGTCACTAATTCTTCTAACCCTGGTCACGGCAGGCTGATGTCAGCGTTTGGCCACTAAATCACTAATTCTAGCCCTGGTCACGGCAGGCTGATGTCAGCGTTTGGTCACTAATTCTAACCCTGGTCACGGCAGGCTGATGTCAGCGTTTGGTCAGGACACTCTGGACGCCCTGTTCTGGACCGCCACGGAGCCGGGAGGACGCAGGCGGGAGCGGGTGGGCGGGATGGCGTTCCACCTCGCGGTGGCGCTCACTTCTGTCTTCATCCACGCGACCATCGTCCTGCTGCAGTCCCTGGCCCTCAACGTCGCCATCAACGCCGACAACAAAGGGCTGCTCACCATCCTCATCTCCAACAACTTCACGGAGCTCAAGGGATCTGTGCTCAAGAAAACTGACCGACTCAATCTACTACAGGTTCTAAGATAATGTAGTTTGATCCTTTATTATCCTTTTTAATATTTGTAGTTTGATCTTTTATCTTTTTCAATCTTTAATTTTAAAAAATTGCGATTATGACTGAGATATTCTAGATTAAGAATCACTTACTACTAATGGTCAGAAAAAATACCTAGCATTAACAAAAAATTTCTAACCGAGCTGCCTCAGACCCTTAAAAAATATTCAAAGAAGGCTAATGTGATTTATGCTTCTTAAATTTATACCAAAAATTATTGAAGGGCTAGGCTTTATTTTTCTCGATACTTGGAGTCGTGACACGTCGTGGTGTAGTGC
>NW_025933227.1:7720-24582 GCF_000764305.2 Hyalella azteca
CCCCTCTCAGCAAGCCCCTCTCAGCAAGCCCCTCTCAGTACACCCCTCTCAGCAAGCCCCTCTCAGCAAGCTCCTCTCAGTACACCCCTCTCACTAAGCCCCTCTCAGCAAGCCCCTCTCAGTACACCCCTCTCACTAAGCCCCTCTCAGCAAGTCTTATCACTACACCCCTCTCAGCAAGCCCCCCTCAACAAGCCCCTCTCAGCAAGCCCCTCTCAGTACACCCCTCTCACTAAGCCCCTCTCACCAAGCCCCAGCATATCACCCTGCCACTAATCGCTCCCTCCTGCAGGCTGACAGCGACCACAGCGACCTGGTGGCTCGTCGCATGGGCTTCATGCCGCTGCCGCTGGGCGTCGTCACTTACCGCATCCTGTCGCAGTCGCTGCCCCTGCACAACCTCACTGCCTATGCGCTCCTCGGGCTCGCCTTCGCCGCCATCATCACCTTCAGGTACAAGGGCTGCTTGGTTCGTATGTGAGACCAGGTCATTATGAATAGAATGTTTCTGTTCCATCATCACCTTCAGGTACTCGGGCTCCTTGGTTCGTATGTGAGATCAGGTCATTATGAATAGAATGTTTCTGTTTCATCTTCACCTTCAGGTGCGCGGTGTGTTCCTGGGTCCTTTTGTGTGTTTTTTTTTTCAAACTAAACTAATTTCGAATGTACCTCAGGTTACGCAGCATTCCGGTTTCAATGTTGCAGAACCCAAGGCTACCATCATTGCTTGCGATGTTATAATTTCATTTAGAACCATTTTAAATCTGATTTTATGTTTTCTATGTATCTGGTTAACTAATAAAGGGAATGAATGTATCTCTCCATTCAAAAGAATGTATCTCGCAGGGTCCTAAATGGCATCATCATGCTGGGTAAGGCGTGTGACATCATAGAAGAAGCGGAGCGCCGGAAAGCTAAAGCGGATTCTTCCTTCGACTGTACAGCAACGTCCGTGCATGCAGACAAATCTTTTCCATCCTCCGATGATTCCAAAACCTCAAGCACTACAACATCGAATGGCAGTAGCGGTGTGAAAGTCACAGACAACCTCGTCGGCGACGCCATTTACATGTCTCCTGCAAGCTCTAAGAGCGCCTGCACCTCTGGCAGGACCGAGTGCTGCTCGTGTTGCCAGGGACGATCTACTCAGGTCGCGCAGCCTCTCCACAGAACTGAAGAAGAAGACAGTCTTGAGTACCTTGCGACACTTAGAAATTCTTCTTGTTTTTCCTTCAGTAATCCAGTGAATTCGGCGAAAGAATCTCGTGTGGTGAATACCTCAAATTTGATCCAAGATGACTCATCGTCTGGAGGGGTCTTTACAACACCTTTTGATACCCCCTCCCATCTCGTCAAAAGGGATAAGGGCAAGAGAGTGCGACTTGATTCCGGTGCCATGGTTCAAGAAATAGAACCTTACTATATTCATTTAACAGATGATTCTTCCAATGAAAACGAGGTATCCGAACTGAGGTCAAAAACGAAGACAAACCTGCGATTGGATTTGTCAGACCTACAGAAACCTCCTGACTCTACATACTCCGCATCTAGTTCATCTTCTCCTAAGCCATATGATGATTCTTCCGCCATGAGCTTCGGTCTCAATAGCCAAGACGGACTCATGGCCAACAGTATGGTTGACTTGGCTAGCGTTGGGCTCAACGAAGGGCCTCATTCGCCGCTGATTGAGAACTCACCCTGCACTTTCTCTCGTAATTCTTCTTGTCATTCTTTACAATATCAGGCCAGTGAAGAAGATATTACCCACAACCTCCATGCTGAGTCAAGTGCTGCAAAAGAAACTTGCAGTGCATCTGGGGCCGCTAAACCTGCCCGATCAAGTATCGGAGAAAACATTGCAGAATCTCGAGACTCTGCACCAAGTTCCTTCCCTGTAGGCGTAATGCCCGTAGAACATAAAGGCAGCAGCGGCGGCTCAAGATCCCCCGTTAGAAAGGCTTGTGTTCACGAAGATAGCCCTTATCCCAGTCCGAGTGATTCAATAGATGAACATAACCTAGTACACTCATTCAAAGCTGTCAGCGCTCCCGATGTCAGAATAAGGGATGGATCTGACGTGGATGAATGAACATTGTTACGTTCTAGAAGAAATATTTAAGGCTAAAATATAAAGCTATAGATCATACACCTCGCTATTGAGTTTAAACTCTATTCCTGAGAATTAGAGGTACTATCACGTGAAGCATTTAATCTTATTACTCAGAGGATATATGGACGTCTATCACAGGCTCCTTGTTTTGCACTGAATTCAACATGCGTGTTCTCGATGCTAAGTTCCAAGCAACAGGACGAAATTGGCTTCGCAACGTGAACCCACTCAATAAATGTATTCAGTCTAAAATATATTCAGTCTAAAATATATTCAGTTAAAAAGGAAAAATCCACGTACATTTAAAAATAAAAGGTTCAGTTTTCATTCTGCAGTATCTACGGAAAGAATCCTGAGAATTAGAGGTACTATCACGTGAAGCATTTAATCTTATTACTCAGAGGATATATGGACGTCTATCACAGGCTCCTTGTTTCGCACTGAATTCAACATGCGTGTTCTCGATGTTAAGTTCCAAGCAACAGGACGAAATTGGCTTCGCAACGTGAACCCACTCAATAAATGTATTCAGTCTAAAATATATTCAGTTAAAAAGGAAAAATCCACGTACATTTAAAAATAAAAGGTTCAGTTTTCATTCTGCAGTATCTACGGAAAGAACGCTACTACATGTGCTATTGATATTTCTTCACTTATCATACCTTCTTCTGCATAGTTCCTAATCGATTCTATTGCAGCACGTTAAAACAATCGGTGAACGAGAACCAAAAATGTAGAACCTGAGAAATTTTGTTTATGTGTTCTTCTCGTCCATGCAATGTGCAAACTTTATAGGGCTGTCCTTTAGGAGACGATGCTTGGTATGTTATTGCGTCAACCGCCTCTGCAGTGAAACTTGTATCTAAATAAATTAATTTGTTGTGTAATATTTATAGGCTTCGGTTAGTGAGCGAATATCAACAAAAGCCTCATCACAAAGTCTAGTTGACATGCTGCACATGGTATGTTCCGTTGATACACGCGTAGATAATTTGCTTGCAAATTTATGATTATGCAGTAACTTCTGAATGCCTAGCTGCCACCTAGCAGACTATTTACTACTAGAAGTCTCGACTTGTTCAATTTCTGGATTCTAAAGAAACCTTGACAAGATTGTATGTTGAACAACGAACCTAAATTTGGAAATCATGACAGCAATTACTGAGATTTCTACCGAAGTTTGCTCTGCGTCTTGTTTACGACTTCATTATTGGTCTGTAGTACCTGATCTATGTTCCGAACATAAGCATAGAACTGTATTCTTTTATACACAGTTACGATTTACAAATAATTTTCTAACGAGTTTTTTGAGTGAATTCCCTGTTTAGAATTTTGGTAAAGTAAAATCATTCTTCTAATTAATTTTTGAAAGATATGCCTTCATATAATGCCATTCTTTCAGATTCTCTGGTAATTTTTTCTCTGAAGGGTAAGCAGAATCAAGTTTGAAAATACAATGATGGTGATCGAAGCATCTTTCTTTACAGCCATGATCTAAACTTTGAAAACGGCAAAGAGTTGGACACAATCCATGTCAAATGCTCTCTAAATGTAGAGGTAAAGCTATTGAATGACTTGATTAGATTATTATTTTGTTTTTAATTGTACTTCCTAATGCATTACCTCACAGGGAATGCGTGTGTTTTTCTTATTTGAACTCCTATGAATTTAGCATTCTTTTTGCCATAGTTTCTGAGCGCCACCGCTGTGCTCGCTGCCCATGACGGGCAGGGGCTCTGTTGCGAGGCTGAGTTGTTCTTTATGTGGGACTAATAGCTCCTTCCTTCTCTGTCTCGATGCTGTGGGTGGATGTCTCACTTACGAGTGTCTCGGCGTCTTGTAATCGCCTTTCCCGTTATCTGTGGCATGTTTCTTCTTCAGCTTTAGTGGGTTGGCAATTTGACCCATTCGCTCCTCCTAGTAATGAATTATTTTTTATTATTAATTTCTTATTATCCTGATCGTCACCTTTGTGAATACCCATGGTGACCTCCTTTTTTTCTCTGTATGCACTAGTGCCTGCCGCGTACAAGCTTTGAACTAAGCTGTTGGCTGAGCTTGATTACTGCCTATTTTTATTTTATTTTATTTTTTTTTTTTACATTAACACTTGGCTGAAGTGTCTACACTCTCACTGCTCGTGTCTTACACGAGCGTTTTGCCATCAGCCACATATGCGCTCACCGAAATGGAGATTTTCCATACTTTCTGAAGTTAATGTTTGCTGAGTTGCAGTATTACCGGTATATTCGCATTTGTTGTCAGCTGAAACACTATTTATTTAGTTTGGGTGATTGTTGCAAGTTTTTGAGTAGTTTTTTTCTGATCGATAGTTAATATGGGTATTTGGAGCATAACTTTGCAGTGGGGAATGTTCCGTATTTCGTTTTTGACTACAAAACAAATGTGAGTATATTTAGAAACGCTTGCTGTTATTACAGTAGCTTCTACACTTATTTGTGGTATAAACAAATTTATGAATATCGGTTATAAATATTGTTTAGTACGATTACGCATCAAGGCCGCAATGCTGACTGTTGTCATCGAAATAAACCATTCAAGCGCTCACGACGATGTGTTCGATTTTTAGGGCAAAATGTATCTAATTTAATGGTGGATGCGCATTTCTTGCATTCTCGGCATTGTACAGGGTGATTCATGCAAACTTCATGCTTGTATTTTGCGCCAATCAGCCAGGATTTTTAGAAAAATACCAGAGAGTATTTCATTGGAAAGTCAAGGTCATGAAGTGTTGTTTCGTCAGTTGTTTCGTCAGTTGCCACTATGCATTGGACAAGTGAGCCGCGTGCGTTTGCTTTCGGAGCGTATTTTTCTAATGGCCGTTCCATTATCGCCTCATCTCCTTGAGAGGTACGTTCTTTGGCCGGCCCGATCTTCTGATTATGCTCTGTGTAATTTTTTATGAGGTAATCTTAAATCAATTGCTTACAATGACTGTCCAAGGACCCTGCATCATTTGAAGAACAACATACGCCAAGCCATCGCCAACATACTCGTACCCGTCAATGCATCGGCGAGTTGAACGCAACTTCAAAAATCGACTAACTGAATGCATTGACAATGGGGCCGTCATTTGGCCGATGTCATCTTTAAAATTATTGATACAAAATTCAAGTAATGTCTTTTTCAATAAAATTTATATAGAAATTTTGTACTACTTCTTTTTCGAGCTTTCAAATAAGGAAGTTTTCGTGGATCACTCTGTAATTGTGCGATTTGTCTAGCTAGTTAAGTATCTGATTTCCTTCATGGACTTTTTGGTTGTGTTCAGGTTGGCTGTCATGATGGGTGTGATAGTGTGGGGAGTTGTAACGTGTTTTATACCGCAGCAATGCTGTGTCTCTTTATAAAGATTTTGTGTGCAATACTACTATTAGAAGCCAATTAACTTGACGCATCGCTCGACTACTTGTGACTGGATTAGTCGTGTTACTTACACCATTTACCGCAACGCTGGCGCAGCTACTGGTCACTCCTTTGGTATCCTTAGTATTTGTTTCGGACGTAGCAGTCCCAGGCCTTTACTTTGTTTTGATTGTCAGGGGCCATACTTTCAAAACTCGCTAAGTGAACGTAAGTACTTACTCTCTGTTTTCTTGTCTATGATTGGTGGATTTTGCTTGAACGGCCACCAATGATTGGCTGATGAACTTACGATTTCTTAATTTTTTTTAAAGTATGGGCCCAGGAATCCAGGCGACGAGCTTCCGGTCCTGGACATGGTGCTGGCAACACGTCTGATTCAGTCATCAATGACCGTGTCTTATGTAGCGCTTAAAAACAAATGGCGTTCTCTCCGAAAGTCATTGGTGACGATATGATGCATTAAGATAGCTGTCTAATAGACTGTTGATAATTTTGCTGTGATATATGATATTTTTGGCATAATCCATCCATTCTTATGTATATGGTTGACATGCATATTTCATTGTTGTAAGACCATGCAGATCGCAGATCTTGTTGAAATCAAATTGACTCAGCGAGGTTTAAGCAATTTTATCTCGTGATCGCAATGATAAAGAAAGGCTGTAGGCTGTGCTAAAGTCAAGTGGCTTCGTAATCAAGAAATCTTTCTTCCTCTGAATGCCAAGGAAACTGGTGAATGTTAGCTCCATTTTTCATATTAATCTTCGCAACACTTTTGTTCACTTCTGCAGCCTTCATGATAGTGGATGCAGAGGTAAACGAAAGTACGGCAAAAAATCATCGAAGTTTGTGGAACGAACTTTTCTGGCTTTGCCGCATATATTTTAATGGTCGTTCTTATTAACTTCTTGCTTATGTCTTTGTTAAATTTTTTATTTATGAAAACTCTGCGTCTGTAATAAGTAGCGCTGTATTTACGCTGTCTAAAAACGGTGAGGGGGTCTTCTGACTGATGTGGAGATAATCTAATACTATTATCAACATCTTGTAAATCTTCCGATAAACCTGCCATTGCATCACCTAACTCTGATTTCTTTCATTCCCGGGATTTATCTGTTCCGAGCTTTTGGGTCTCGTTTTCAGTCAAATTATAAAAATTCTTCTTATATTTCAACTATATTACCAAGTGTTGTGTAACGAATACTTGCACATTTAATTTGCTTATTTTAAGAGTACATACATTTTCGTCTTCCCTTTCTTCATGATTTGATCCTTTGAAGAATTTTTCCCGTAATTCCTGCAAAATTCTAGTCTTCTTGAAGTATTTCGCTGCCTTGTTACACGCGTGGTTTCTTTTAGTCACTTATGACGAGCATGACGGAAGTTAGTTGTGGTGTTGCTTGTAGATTTTATGCGTGAAGATCATTATTATTTTCAGTTGCCAAGTTATATTTTTCTCCGCGTTTTTTTATGAGATTGTGTCAATTTTCTATGCATGTAAGAAACATGTCGGAATTAATATGTTTTATTACCCTTATGTACGCAGTGCTGACGACGACCACCCCATAGAGCTGCCAGCTCTCATGAAATTCAACCATGGGTAGGTATAATTCTATATCTTCAGCTTGTTATAAGATTCGATTAGGCACGTTTTTAATTTTCCGTAATAAGTAAATGAGTGTAAGCTGTGGGATCAAATTATTTCAATAGTAAATCAACTATCAAGTCTTCAACTTGTGTTACGGTTTGGCCTTAGGAAGATTATTGTCATCGTGTTCGTATTGTTCATATTTTTCACGGGTTAATTGTTTGGATAGATTTAAAATTTCCCTGTCTCTGCATCTTTGTCGAGCAGCCAATGTGAAACATATTCTGGGCGTTTGGAACCACTGTATATTGCCTGTTCAGTCCCCTCCACTTCTGGGCCCTGGAAAGATCACCCAATGCTTGTTTTCAATGATCCGGTTCACGGACATTTTCAGACCCTGGCCTGAAGACTGCCACAACAGCAAAGCCCTGACTTTCAAGACCTTTGTTATTCATTTTGGTCTTTGCTCATGTTCAGTTTGCTAATCATTTTGCTGGCCCAGTTTAGTTCATTTAACTTCATTAGACCGAAACATGAAAAGGACAAAAATTTAATAATGTTCAAAGACGCGCAACAAGGTTAATTCCGGGCTTTTAAGGCAAGTCCTAAGAGGAAAAAGTAAAGATTATGAAGCTTCCAAGCCTCAGTTATCGAAGTCTGCGCGGGGACCTCATTGAAGCACACATGACACAAGTCATGGCTTATACAAGGTCCCAGAAGAATTACTAGAATTTGAAACGAGAACCAACACCAGGGACCACGGCTATTAACTAAAAAAACTGCGTTGTAATACATCCATGCGACAACNTAGAATTACAGTCCGAAGACATAAAATTCGACTTTAAATTTGATCTTCATTACACATATTTAAATATTTATAATAAGTTGTGTGGCATCACTACTTACATATTTAAATACTTACAATAAATTAGTGACATCACTACTTACATATTTAAATATTTACAATAAATTAGTGACATCACTACTTACGTTTAACAATCAGGGAACAAGACCTGTGTATAGCCTGTCTCTTATACACATCTAGATGTGTATAAGAGACAGGTTATGTTGAGCATCTAGCAGGTTTTGAATGTAAACCTGTGACAAATAAATACTTTCAATATGAAAGAATTCATACATCACATCATAACAAAAAGCTAAATTCTAACAAAAAGCTAAATAACAAGCTAACAAAAATAACATGCTTCATAACAAAAAGCTAAATAATTAATAGCAAACCATGAAGTTAAGAACTCTGAAATTTGCAACAATTGTGAATATGGCGAAAAGAAAATATCAAGAAGGAGGTTTACAGGTGAAGGTCCTTGACTCAAATTCACATGAAATTTCAGTCCCGCTTGGACTAGCAGCTTACATAATATACTTTCTCTGTTGAGAACTCGATGTAGAGATCCTCGAGGTCAGGCAGAACATTTTTCAGAAGAAACTCGATTTTATCGCCGTCCGAAGCAATGAAGTGCAGCACCTGTAACAACAGAAAGCCGTTTTGCCACTCCATTGAAGCATCAAAAGGGCAGAGTAACAATTTATTCAACCAGCACCGGAATGGTTCAACACACGATGGTTCAACACACATGGTTCAACACACGCGTCTCAGACAGCAATCTTGGCCAAAATTTTCAACAATGAATTTTTGCAGGTTAGAAACAAGGTAAATTTTCCTACCTTCAAGTTATTGAATGGCTTGAAATTGGGTGGCGCATAATACCAGGAGCAATCAAGCTGGAGTTGGGTCAGCGCAGGACACTTGCGAGCCATGGATGACAACAGAGTTTTCCCCAGCCAAATTTCCCTGCACGCCAAGCATAGCAAATATCACTCGTAAAGTCAAGTGACTTAATGCAAGAAATACAACATGTAATATTACTCGAATTCGCATGGCAGTCTCATCCTTATTGGATGCAAGTCAGATATTTACTCATGATGTTCAGGCAAGCACGTTCATTGTAGGAAAGGTCCTTCAAATAAAATTTTCGTGCTGATTTATCCGCGAGAATAAACAGCTCGATTCGACAATACTCAACTTTACCGCAAGGGACAATTTAAGAAATATTAACTAATATATTTTAGGAGCATTTTCAAGTCAATTCAGAAATGATGCTCGCATTTAGGCGATTTTAAACAAAACTAATAAAGGCTTCAAAAGGTCTTCAATGAGCCATGGTTTCATTAGTAGTGATTTGCATTTCACACACATTTCTGTCATTCATCACAGCAATGATATGAAAATTAAAAGAAAAATTTGCATCATTTTACAAATCAAACACTTTATGAGATACTTCAAGATTTGTTATCAGAGAAACTGCCAATATGCATTCTAACGAGAATACATCTACTTAAAGATAAAGATTACATGCAAATCAAGCTTGATCAAATATTTATCTCATCACGTAATAAATTCAGTTAAAAGAGCAAGCTTGATCTTCATCTGAGTCGCTCATGAGGTGCATCAACCATTAGAATTTCATCCATGCCAACCGCTAACTACCTTCATTTAAAGCATTACTCCTATAGTCCAGTAAAGCATTACTCCTATAGTCCAGTTTCACTGTAACATGTTTTTCCTTCAAACCGTTTTTGCTGTAACCTGTAAGGCGCTATTCGACTTACAGATGTGGCAGTAAGACATGGTTGAACATGCGGAATGTCGTGAGGCTTGAGTTGAATGCGAAGTCCACATGGCTTTCATTCGTTCCAAAGTTTTCTAACGTTTCAACGTTGTGGATTGACAGCTCTTTCAGAGAAGTTGTCAACTTCATTAGAAGAGCACAGTTAACATTCTCCACTCTGCCCAGCCGCAACACTTCCAAACATTTGCATTGCCGCAAGTCTCGCAGCAATTCGTCAGACTCGAATCTGCCCTAGAAAAACCATTCATTGATTGGCACTTCGAAGGGTCTCAAGCAAATTCGTCGTATTCCCCGAACGTAACAAATAAATTTTTGGAACACTTCCAACGAAATTTATCTTCAACATTTTATCGAAATCATAATATAGAAAATACAGTTAAAATACTCTTCTGAAACAGAAACCCAAAACAGTCAGCAGATCATAACACCCACTCGAGAAAAAAACATCAAAAACTTTCTGAGCTAATCGTTAAGATTTGGAAGTTGCAGGTCGCAAAACGAAGGGAAAATACCACAGGAAAAATATGCAATAGTTTTGGCGCAACTAACGACCAGGGAATGATCACCACAAGAAGTGAGAGTTGATCATCAAGATTACGTCAATGTACAGGTCGATAAATTCCGACAATGCATCTTTATTACAACTCAGACCTGCTTGGTATATAGGTGCTGATAACGTGCAAATGTTAAACAATCATGCATGGTACACAGGTGAGGACAATGCACCATCATTGACAACTCTGCCGCACAATCCTCACTTCAAGACAAAAAGTCCTGAGTTTGGTGCAGCGGGAGAAGATGGTCTTCATGGGAGTGTAGTGCCTTCTCTTTGGCGAGAACTGCAGGCACAAATCCTCCAAATTCACAGCAAGTTGACCTAAAATTGAATAAGTGTTCTCGGTTATTTGCAAAACATTTGTTCATGAACTCAACTAGACTATTTCAATCTTTTAACGAGTCTTTATTCAAGGTTTCTAACAAAAAAATACATAGAACAATTTAATGGAGCAACATGAATGAAATAAAAATAATCTGAACATCAGAGACGGTTTTGTAACTGAAATTTGTAACTAAATATTGTAGCTTATGGGTCTGACTTGGAATAAGCATAGACAAATAAAATATTTATGACGTAAATGTATTAACTTAATTTAATAGCAACTATAGTTAACTCACATGATAACAATAAATGGATCGATTAAAATAGCTGCTGCCATTCAGCCTGAGCTGATAAGCTGCTTCATTCATGCAACTTACCTGCTTCAAGCATCAGTTTCTCTTGAACATTAAAATTTTTTAGAATATGAAATAAGATGTCATCATTGAGGACATGAAGAGTAGGCTGTCCACTGCTAGCCGGGCTCAAATCAAACTTTTCACTGGACAGCTTATGAGGCTTGTAGAGCTCTGAGGAGGGTCGTGATGCGTCCGAGTCATAGGATTGTCTTAAAAATGCTTTATGCTTCCCAAAGAACACTGCATTGTGATCACCCAAAAGTCTGAAAAAGAAGTACCTATTTGCAATAAACATTAAAATAAAATAACTTTTTAACTAGTAAAATGAAAGAAAAAATTTTCCAGAAATGTTTTCAATGCCATCTTGAAACATAATCTTAACTCCTTGTAATCAGTATCTTGGGCATCAATACAAAGAATCCCTTAGCTCTCAGAATAGAACTATCTCTTCCTTAAACTCATTTTTATCAACCTCATAATTCACCTACCTTCTATAATATTGATATTGATATTATAATCAGCCAAATAATATTATAGAAGGAGATTTGCCTTGCATTATAGAAGATTTGCCTTATCATAATAATCAGCCAAATGTTGCAGAATCACTAAGATAAGGCAAATGTGTAGTTACACTCCAATGCATTAATAAAATATTATAGGAGGTACAACGTAAGGTACTAAATACAACAATTCAAGTGAAAAGGAAGGTTTTCATCCAGCATGTAATGTGGCAGTGGCGCCAGCAATGAAGCCAATGAAAATTGAGGTGCAAATAAAGGGCTTTATAGGTAGGCTGAACCAAAAAAGTGACAAAACATACACTAATATGAATTTGGTACCCTTAAAATCCATGCATTTGGAAATGTAACTGAAAATAACAGCAAGTTGGAGCAGATGTTGCAGCCATCACATCAGAAAAAAATGCACCTTAAACACCTTTTGAGACATCTAGCCAACTCTTGCTGCCTCTCCATTTTCTCAGAAATCCACTACTGGTGTGAACCTAATCTAAAGTCTTCCTACACTAATACAGTAAAAAATTCTTCTATTGTAACAAATGTCTCAAACATTTTCATTGATGCCATGAATTCTGACAGAAATGAAAAAGGCATTACTTTCAAACTCAAGCGAGATCAATTAGTAATGGCATCAGAAAAGGTAATTGGGAAATACTGTATCCTTTTTTAGCATTCAGCATAAAATTAATAATTTGAGGCCATACCTTTGTAAGCCAACCAAAATATAATGCCAATGTTTTAGCAGGACAGAGAGGCAAGTGAGAATTGCTGCAGTTTTTCACAACATCAAAAATACAAATGTTTTATTAGGCTTTCTCAACTCACTTGTCACTTTCCCGCCAGCTGGGGGCAACAATGATGGCAGAGGCAGACTTCTTGTCACGCTTCCGCTTCAGGGTGATGTAGTCTTGTGCAATATGGAACTTCTTTGCTATCTCTTCTTTGGTAACCTGATATACAATTTCAAATAATCAAAAGATGAAGATTCAAATAAAAACATTGTCAAAAACATTTTTATGCTCTAAAAAACAAATAGAAATTGATTACAGTTGTAATTGTTAGTAAAAAGAGTTGTATTAGTTGACGTATGAAAAATAATCCAATTATGAACTACATACCAGTTGAATAATATGGTACGTTAGTTATTTATAGGTAGTCAGTAGACATTGGCACAAAATACTATGGTCATAAACACAGATTAAACAGAGCCACCTCAATTATTTAGAGACCAAAGTCATTGGGCCCCAAAGAAATTTAAATAAATATGTGAAGAGGAGAGAATCACATTCCAAGATTTTTCTGCAAAATCTTAGCATTCGTGATGAACATGAAACTGTCAAACAAATAATGGTCAACTACAGCTACAATAGGCTTTTCTAGAATGCTTATGTATTATATCATATTGTTAGCTGTAACCTTTCAAAACTGACACTCCGTGACAAACTAATATAAATGCCAGAATAGCACGATTGATCACAGGAACAATACAAACAAAATCAAGGCATCCTATAAATTAGGAATAGAAGATAAATAACAATTGCAAAATCTTTTGCCGTTCATAATACAATAGAAGTAGACAAATTGATTACTGTTTAAAACAAAGTAAGGCCAATACAGACCAGCAGTAAAGGCTAAACATTAAGGAGCTAACTTACCAATAGAGGTAAATCCACAATATCTATGGTCAAGGGTGCAATTTGAGACGTGAGGTCAGGAAATTTATAACCCCAAAGTCTCAGTTGACCTGCTCAATGAGGGAAATAAATTAATTGATAGCTAATCTATAGCAGAATTGAGAGGAACAAACTAACTTGTACTGGTACAATATTTATTAATAATGAATGATATTCTAACATTTATCTCCTACTTTTAAAACAGCAGCTTCATCCAGAAAAAAAGGTTTATTTTCAGTAACTGCAATACAATTTGGTTGAATAACAAATACACCAGTAAGGATGTTTTGCAATGTAACTTTTGTTGGTTATAGTTTAAAAACAATGCTAAAGTTACATGGTAGTATTTTATGTACAGATAAAAAAACTTTCAACCAAATTGAATATTCAGTTATACTCTTCTGTATTTAATTCATGAAAATGCAGGAAATTACATCAAAATTTTACCTTTAAAATATAAAAGTGCCAGTAATTCATCATGATTAAATTTAATAGATAGCAGACCTAGGCTAAACACAGTTAAAGCCCTCACAGGATTAACATTTGGATAGAACAAAGAAAACCTCACACCAGTGTACAAACAATATATATGCTCAATGCCAGATGATGACAGTCCAGCCTGTGCCATTATTTCACAGCACTCAAAATTGCACTTGGCAGCACCCAAACCACACCATCCAGCCATGTCCACGCAGAAACCAAAGTCCTCCTTCTGAAAGAACACCTATGTATGAAGGGCACCAAATTCCTTGCATCAGCGACAGCAGTCTACAAACTCCTCGTCCACTGCCATCACTTTCAGCATTTACCACCTACACCAAGGCAAATAGCTCACACTCCATACATTACAACTACTTTCTCACAATACTCAACTCCTTACCCCCGCCAAAGACTGAGCACAACTCATAAAACATGCACTCTCAATTCCACCAATCAACACTATCATAGACAACACACTGCCAGACATCAGCCATATAGAGGAGCAGTTAAATCGTGCAGATAGGGTGCACTCTACTATGGTAACCATCCCTCACTATACTCCTACAAACGAACCCCCAAGCCTGATGTGTTGCTTCGAGCTGGACGCTCCAGAACCGTCAGCGCCACCAGCAGCCTCTCCTGATGCCGGTGCTGACAAATTTTCTATGCATGTAAGAAACATGTCGGAATTACTATATGTTTTATTACCCTTATGTTCGCAGTGCTGACTACGACCACGCCATAGAGATGCCAGCTTTCATGAAATTCAACCATGGCTAGGTATAATTATGTATCTTCAGTTTGTTGTAAGATTCGATTAGGTATGTTTTTAATTTTCCATAATAAGTAAAGGAGTGTAAGTTGTGGGATCAAATTATTTCAATTGTAAATCAACTATCGAGCCTCCAAATTGTTACAGTTTGGCATTAGGAAGATTATTGCCATTGTGTATTCATATTTTTCACGGGTTTATTTTTTGGATAGATTTAAAATTTCCCTGTCTCTGCATCTTTGTAGAGCAGCCAATGTGAAACATATTCTGGGCGTTTGGAACCACTGTATATTGCCTGTTCAGTCCCCTCCACTTCTGGGCCCTGGAAAGATCACCCAATGCTTGTTTTCAATGATCCGGTTCACGGACATTTTCAGACCCTGGCCTGAAGACTGCCACAACAGCAAAGCCCTGACTTTCAAGACCTTTGTTATTCATTTTGGTCTTTGCTCATGTTCAGTTTGCTAATCATTTTGCTGGCCCAGTTTAGTTCATTTAACTTCATTAGACCGACACATGAAAAGGACAAAAATTTAATAGTGTTCAAAGACGCGCAACAAGGTTAATTCCGGGCTTTTAAGGCAAGTCCTAAGAGGAAAAAGTAAAGATTATGAAGCTTCCAAGCCTCAGTTATCGAAGTCTGCGCGGGGACCTCATTGAAGCACACATGACACAAGTCATGGCTTATACAAGGTCCCAGAAGAATTACTAGAATTTGAAACGAGAACCAACACCAGGGACCACGGCTATTAACTAAAAAAACTGCGTTGTAATACATCCATGCGACAACATTTCTTCTAGCTTCGAGTCACCAACATGTGGAGCAGTTTCCCTGATAGCATCGTTGACGCTCCGAGTATGAACGCCTTCAAGAACAGACTAGACGACTATGCAGGAGCATATGTTCAGTCTTAAAATACCTAGCAACTTACGGAGGCAATAAGTCTAGCAGCTATCTCAATCAATCGTCAGTTATGGAAAGATCGGGTTCCAAAGGCCGGATCCTCTGTGAATCAAGTCACGAAAAGTTCAAGAATCGGCAGCAGGCCATGGGGCTGTTCCAGCAATGCCGACACTTCTATTCTATTAGATTCTCTCTCAGTACTCAGCATATGAATTTCAAGGATAAAAAATAAAATTAAAATACTCTTTATTTCTTCAATACAAAAACATTGATTTAATTAAGTGCGTAAACATGAAAGCTCAAAATTGCACCAAGAAATGCCAGTGTCATCTTGACCTCTACATCTTGGCAGAACTTACTCAGCTACTCGGAACACGTGAGCACTGGAGAGTCAACAAAACCTGACTGAAACGCTCAAATTTCCTTTGTAAGTGGTTAACCGAAAATTCAAGTAGTGGCGGTGTGAACCTAAGCAGGAACGATGTTCAATACATTAGATGGTAGGTACAAAATTATATCCTTTTTCCAGCATAACGAGTAGCTGTGGGGTCTTCGCAGAAAAATATCCTTTTCCATTTTTTTCTACGGAAGTTTTGGTTTGTGGATATAAATAAAGCAGGAGCAGATCAATTAAACAGGAATAAATAACTTGGCAGTTTGGAGTGCAATTTCTAAACAGTAAAGCAAGTTAACCGATCTCCTAAATCGACAGTTAACTAGTTTCATGTTCAAATTGAAAATGCAGAGATAGTGACAAATTTCAGCTGACAAGAAGCAGCACGATGTCAACCCCAAATTGAGTAAATCAATCGAAAACTTCTAACTGATTTATCCATGTAAAGAGATCAATTTATCAGAAGCAATCATTTTAATGCTACAAAGATGGAAAATTCAAAAAGAATACAAGAAATGGAAAATAAGGTCCATTTGTGCCATCTAAACAATGCTGCAAAAATTCATACTTCAAAGTAAACCCTGCAACACCTTATAGTTAAGAGATTTCCACTGAGGCAAAAAAAGAGATTTCCACTGAAGAAAAAATCATATTAATATGGTTAAAACACAGAGATTGCCAGGTCTCGAGTATTACTCGCGTGACAGAAAATAGTGCAGCTCTCAACGACGATCCAAGATTAAGTCATGGCATAGAACCAAAGGTTGGACAGCGTATAGGTAATATCTTGGAAGACCAGCGTTAATTTTTGGTCGAAGTAGAACAAAAGAAAGTCTACTGAAACGAAAAAAAAAACTGAACGAATATTGAATTACATGAGCCGTTCAGAGGCATGTACCAAGAGGCGGGCTTGAACTATAAATAATCAAACTGAATTTCTCCTTTATGAATCCGTAGCCATAGCCTCAAAATTTCTAAAAATGAAAGATCATTTGGAACGTAAAACTAGAAAACATCTAAATTTTTTTTGTACGAAATGACGCCATCAGCTCCACTCATGGTATCACAGCAGCACAAGCCAATGGTGGGGTTCAGTATTCACGATGGCCACCGTAGAGCAAATCGTCCTCTGCAAAATAAATTTAA
>NW_025933228.1:0-634 GCF_000764305.2 Hyalella azteca
GAAGAGTCAGAAGTAACCCGGACATGTCTTACATTTTATTATTGTCAGTTCGACTCGCGTAGTCAATATACTTGCGTATATTGTTACTAAAATAGTAGAACTATTTTAGCTTTCTAAAGTACCTTATGGCTCACCGGCGCATTTTTTTACCAGCATAGTACGGCGCACCGCGCAGGTCATTAAAATGACAAAATAAATTCCCGCGCACCTGGCACATCTTCCTGACCCAGGTATAGGAGGGCCTAGGCTAGCTCAAAAATATTTTTGAAAACCAGATTTTTCTGGTCTTTACAAAACTAAAAATAGTGAAAAAAAAATAAAAAAAAAACTTAAAAACCACATTTTCTTAAACAGACAAAAGAAAAATTACTCTTACGACTTACATAACATTTAAGTTATGTAAAATGTTATGTAGGGTACCTAAATGCGGTATATTCCGACACTTTAAGCTTAAGGACGTAGCAAAAAATGAATGGCTATAAAAAATACACTGTACGCGCCACTCGAGTTCTGTTTGCTTTACGTCACTCTCAAAACACCGCACTATGCGCCAGCAACAATGGAACGTCACAAAATGTTGACATATTTATTTAAAAGCCTTTAGAATGCAAACCTACCAAATCCATATATTCTG
>NW_025933229.1:0-517 GCF_000764305.2 Hyalella azteca
GTAGCGGTAGCGCTCGCTACAATCTAGTAGGTGTAGCGGTAGCGGAAGCGCCGCTACATTTAGAGCATGTAGCGGTAGAGGCGCTACATTTCAAAGTAGCGCTGCCCAGCTCTGATTCCCAAGATATCGAAAATTTAATCCTACGGCTCGGGAAGCGAGCCGGAATAATTTGAGGGGTCTTGGATCCTCCTCTATAATCCCCTTGAAGGTTTGGATCCTCCTCTAGAATCCTCTTGCAGATGGCATGAGTTTATAAGGTCATCCCCTTATGTACTTGAGCGTCCATAAAAAAATCATGAGGAGTCGAGAGGCGCATTTTTATTCAATGGGCTGCAAGTGGGTCAAGTGAGAGTGCTTCTGTTGGCAAATTTTATTTGGGGAAATTCGGTTCAGAGGTAATAGTCCAATTTGATTGGGGAAATTTCGAGGGTTAAGACCGTATTAAAAAAAATGTATCGGTATATACGGTAGTATAGAATGCAACTCAACTGCTCACAAGCGCCTGAATTCTCGGGCA
>NW_025933230.1:0-1459 GCF_000764305.2 Hyalella azteca
GGAGAATAGACTTTGTAAATAATCGTGGGTTGATTCCTTAGGTTCGGAGGGTACAGAATAGAAGACACGGTTACAGGGTTTAGTACTTACTTACCAGTTTCTGAAACAGTACAAAAAAATCATCATAAATAAAAAGTTGCCTTAATTCGTATTTCAACTTCTAGTATATCATCAATCATATATGAACAAATTACTAAAGATTTCTCAGCAAATTACTGGAGCTTCGACATAAATTATTCGCAGCTGAGAGACGACTCGTAAATGAGTTGGCGGATACAAGAAAGCTTTTACTTTAACTAAAAATCGCCTTAATTCGTATTCCAACTACAAGTAAATCATCAATCATATATGAACAAATTACTAAAGATTTCTCAGCAAATTACTGGAGCTTTGACATAAGTAATTCGCAGCTGACAGACGACTCGTAAATTCCGAAAATCAAATTGATTCATATTCCGAAAATTGAATCAAGAAGAAAAATTTTTCGGAAGAAATAAACTCAAATAAAATATAAATTTGCCCCAATTTTTAATTTTAATTATATTGTATAACATGCTTCAACTTCTGTACAATGGTAAGCATTCAAAAAACAATAGTTCTGCAGTCAAATAATAATCAAATAATTAAATGACGGTCTTTAATGAAAATAATGGTCAAGGAGGCACAAATATTGACCTCCCTAACAATGTGCCAACGAATGCATCCTTGGTGTGGGAAGCGGGCATTGCAAAAAATTATAGTGAATTTTTAGGTCCAAAGTCTATGAATGGATTCCTACTTTCAGGGCTAAATTTTCGCAGAAGAGCCGTTTTTTGGAGTAAATAAGTGGCTTGGTCTTATACCTCTCGTAGGGTTTAGATGGTGGATGCAAATCTTAAACCACCACTCTGCTCGGTGGAATGTAATCGTGCCATTTTTCGAGTTGCAAGCTAATACAAAATTCCAATAACTTTTGGCCGACGATGAGAAGATATCGAACTTTGCATCCCAGGCAAATATTTTTGCAATGCTGAATGGACTAAACATATCCGTGCACCGGCATTAGGAGTTGGAATGCAGGGGCCATACTTTCAAAATTGGTTAAGTGAACGTAAGTATATGAAGAATTTCATACAATCGTATCTTTCGTTAAGGTAGTGAAGCAAATAAAACTTTAGAGAAAATTTATTGAATTTAGTAGTCTGGATATTAACTTTAAGCTTGGAATCTTGCTGAATTCCTGGAGCCGGGACGGTTTCAGTTGCGCCAAAAGGTAAGCCACGAGATAATGAATTGCTGGACCGCGTCAAGTGAAGCGGCAACAGGTAAGTCGCGGCTGCTGCTCCACCACCAGCTACGCACCAGGTTTGCGGTTCATACTGTGAAAATTGACTTATCTTGAATAAAAAGGTCATAGAAAACAAAGTAAAAAGCATACAGTAACTTAAAGCAATAAATTTATACGAGGTTAAGGTAAACT